>NW_009199375.1:0-3428 GCF_000690835.1 Fulmarus glacialis | reverse complement strand
ATAATAATAATAATAGCAATAACAATAACAATAATAATTTCCTCTTAAAGCAAAACCATGTCCTATGTAAAAAATTTCCTTATGGACCAGCTAGTGTTTATACCAAAAGCAGGTAATTCCTCTTCTTGATGCAAGTGATCTGTGAAAAATTTGTCAGAATTATCCGTACAGGAACAGTACAGCTTAAATAACAAAATTGAGAACACATTTATCTTTTTGTTTAACCATCCAAATCTGCAGACAGTTAATATTTGTGAACATTTCCTTTTATTTAAAAAGTACAATATCATTCCCTATCTGAGCATTCACATGTCTCTCAACTCTTCTCTTACTAATGATATGAGGGTATTAAAACTACTGTAATGCTGGAAGCTTTTCTTTAAGACAGAATGTCAAAACTGGCAGTTCATCTGACTCCTTCTCTGAAAAGTGGTGGCTGACTGTCTTCAAATTACCCTTCAATTTTTTTCTTCTCCATGGATCAGCAGTATCATAGAGAGTGACACCCTTTCTGATCATTCATTTCTAACGGGTGAAGTCCCCAAAACCTCTGAGAAGCCGAATTTCAAGGTATTTTCTTTGTTTAGTTCATTGCTCGCACTTGGGCCCTAACATACTGTAACATATTTCTTGGTTTCTTCTTTTTCTTTGCTTTAATTCATTTTGATAGAAAGGTAAGCCAGCTGGAAAAAATAATAAAAAAGAAATAAAAATAAGTCAGTAAGTCCAAAACCATGTTCCTACTTTTACACAAAATCTACACTGTTACATCAGCCTGATTAAAGCCTTGCTAGGTCACTCATAACTCATTTACATCACACTGTACTGGATGCTTGCTTGCTTATATTAATGGCCTATAGCTCCACCATCTCCCTTTATGAGCTTCTCACCCTCTAAAAATACTCTTTTCACAGCCAGCCTGCATTAGTCTCAGAGCAATCTATAAAAAAAATACTTTTCCAATTGCATCATTTATCTGCTGTTGTAAATTTACACAGTGCTTTCAAGGGAGACATAATCTTCCATCTTAGTTTCTTATAGGCAAGGGCCTGGTCTGCACTTACAAGATTTTGCTTCTATAACTATGTTGGCTAGTGCAATTTTTTTAACCATTACAACTACAGGAATAAAAATCCTTGTATGGTAACATTTGTCCTAGTAAAACCATACTTGAAACAGTATTTGTCTAAACACACAAACTTGAACCCTTGGATGCCTAACTGTTATCAAAATGAATGAACTAGGTGTTCACTTGGTGTACGTTAGAGGGCAGGACTTATGTACCAATACATTTGCACTGACCAGTGGTCCTAAACATCAGGGGATTTTCTGCTAAAGATATATCTCTGGAAACATATGAGAAAAAAGTCTCTCAAAACAGAAATCTAAGATCATAAATGTCAAGTAGGAGAAGAAAATGTGCATTGACAAATAAAAAAAAACTTATAGAAAACTTCTGTTTGTCTTTCAGTCTTGTATGATGTATTTCCATCCCTTTTCCAAAATACTCTTACCACTGGACTGAAAGTTGGTCTCCCGTGTCCCCTACTTCCATTTACCCACTGTACTTCCAGTGCTTTATCAGCGCTTCTGTCTATTGAACTGTGGTTGCCTCATTCAGAAAATTCCTGAATGCTCAGTCACCATCACTTCCCTTTCATAACCCTGGCCCTAACATACATGCTAAAATGTAGCAAAACTGCATTGCAACTCCGCATTGTAAAAGTAGCATTTGAGTTGTTTGTCCATTTGCATTTATGGCTACAATGACTAGCCATTTACCTGCTTGTGCATATTACTAGCTTTTCCACTATCATTTAAGGGCAGACCACTGCCATTGTGGGAACTGGTGAAAACAAGTGGTGGTAAAATGAGTCAGGGGAGTAGTAGCTGCCCTTTACTCTTTTCTTAGTTGTACCACTGACTCCTCAGCAAGGACATGGCAGGCTCTGCAAACTGGCTATATCCCACCTCCCAGAGCTATATAGGATTCGATCAGGAGCACAATGACTTTGCCAGCCCTGTGACAGCCATTGCAGGGATAAAAGTACATTGCAACAGATGGACATTTGTAGCAACTCAACTCCTTCTCTAGAGCAGAAGAAAGTTGGAGGGAACATTATGCCGTAGAAAAATATACTCTTCCCTCAGCATGACTCCAAACATAAATGGGAAAGACTCAAATTTTACTACACCATGTGCTAAATGACAGATTGTTGTCTTAACCTCTGAAGCTTAAGTATCCAAGGGAAGCACGATGTCTCCTTTCATATTTTGTCTGAAGCAGCTAGAGGAGTACTATGAAATAATAACAAGAATAAGAATAACAATAATAAATTACTTTCAGCAGATGGATAAGAATAAATTGTTATTTGCTATTCTGTGTTATATGGTATTCAGTTGTATGCCAAAATGTAACATTATTAATCATATTTGTATTTGATATTTAGAAGCTCTTTTTCCTTCCTCTGAGAAAAGAAGTGCAGTTGTCACATTTGAAATGTAAAAGCTTAATTTTAACAAAGATGTTATTTTGCTTGTAGACATGTTCCAGGAGGCATGTTATGTTCTTCTTAAAACATTTTTAAACAGCAGCTGAGACTCACTTGTAGAAGGAAGTGGGCAAACTGTTCACCGTGTATTATACACTTGGCATATATAATCCTTTTCTTTTATTTGTAAATTAGCTCTGAGCTGCATTTGTTTTTTTTCCACATTCAGAATTGCTCAACTGTATCTTGATTCACTACCTGCTCCTGAATTATTCTCGTAAAATCTTTGAGTATCATTTTCCTTGGTGTATGATGTAATACCTACCCAGATCAGGTGGCATTGTTTCTTTTCCCTTAGTGGATAGCCACAGCCAATTTGAAAAAATGTTTCATCTAAATACGGAATAAGAGATTTAGGTTCACCAGAATAGTGGAATCACAGAGTCACAGGATGGCTGAGGTTGGAAGGGACCTCTGGAGGTCATCTGGTCCAATCCCCTTGCTCACAGAGGACCACCTAGAGCCATTTGCAAGGTTGTAAAATGCTTATGAAAGTGGTACTTTTTTAGCTGATAGCCTAGGTTCAAATAATTTTTCTTTCCCTTATATTAATTATTTGCAGTAGGGTTTTCTGAATGAAAATACTGACAAAGTTACTATTTATTCTGATTATATTCTTAGCTTACTTTTTTTTTTGTTTATACTTACTAGTTAACATTTTTTATGAAACAAACTATATAATAACAGAAAGGACAAATGTCTTTTGATTAATATGATATAAATTCTACTTACAAGATTTCCATTGTGATTTAATAAATGTGGGATTATTTGTATATTTCTCTTTATACTCGCCAGTTTAGTCAGACCATCATATGTTTTAAACAATCTGAAATAAACTACTTTTATTTCATAGAATCATAGAATCCTTAAGGTTGG
>NW_009199374.1:0-4287 GCF_000690835.1 Fulmarus glacialis | reverse complement strand
ATCATTTCATGGTCGCTAAGCCCAAGCCCAACAGACACAATCGGTGATCTCTCAGGTACTTTGGATGTCCTTTGGGACTTTTAGGAAGTTCATCTGCAGACCACAGCAGAAATGAATGAAGTTACTTTGATCTCTACTCAGATGAACTCTTGTGATCCATTGTAGCTGCCTCAAATATGTTTTTTTGGAAGGGGGTGGAATTGTGTGTTTACTTGCCTGCTCTCAACCTGCCCGTTTTATGGCTATTTCTCATTTCAACATTACTTTCTTATGACAAATGACTGCCTTTGAGAATTCTCTCTATATCCTTTTCTATCCAGAGCCTGTAGGCTATGGAAAGACACTGCATGCAGTTTTGCACACACGTTGAGTTTACCGGGAGAAAAATCTAGTTCTGTACCTTCATTCACTTTCAATGCCTCTCCTTTTATCTTCTGTAATAGCTTGTGTGTTGAAAGTGCATTTTTAATTAAATTGTTTGCATCTTGTATATGCACAATACATTCACTTTGAGGGCATTTTTATTACAGCAGGAGGGTGGTGATATGTAATAAGTCTCAAGAATAATTAAAACCTGTGTTAACTTGTGTATGTTTTGAGTAGCGATTGAACTTTGTGTTGAGTCTCTGCTGGGTTCAAGATCAGATCTTAATCAAGTAGGAAGGAAGGGGTCACGAGGGAAGGAAGAGTTGGTTGTAGGTACCTCTATAAGTTCTTACCAGTTTAAGATAAACCTCACCTGTCATGTTTATTTTAAAAAAAGTATATTGCCTCCAATTTTAGGTATTTAGCTCAAGATAATTTTTGTGTTCAACACTTCTTGCAGGAGAAACACAGAAAGTGGGATAATGTTATGAATCAACTTTTGGAGATACCTTCACCTCTCCTGTATATGGATGTAGCCTCAGAGTTTTGTTCAGACAACCTTGGTTTACACTGAAGAGAAAAAAGCGGAGTAACCTGAGAAGGCTTTAACTGCAGCATGACGTGACAGAGCAAAGATTTAAATAACTAGGGATTTCTAGGAGAGAATATGATAAATCGCTTTTCTCTTTTACTTCGGGGAGGTAGAAATACATGTCAGAATTGGCAAGATGCATGATTTTGATCTGAAACTTTGATTTTCTGCATTAAATAGTCATTAGGTTTTTTTATCAATGCATTTTCTGCAGTCTAGTTTTGGAAAGGCAGGGGAGACTGGGTTTTCCAAGTCCCTTCCTACAAAAGGTGAAGACGGTTAGTAATTCTTGAGCACCTGAAGACCTGAACAGATGTTAAAAAATTGACTTGCTGAATCTGTGGAAATGCCAATAACTACACTTACTTCCTTAAAACATTGTAAATGAGTGCTTTGCATTCATCATGGCGTATTAGATTCAAAGATGGGATAACAAAGGGGCCTGATTCAAGGACAATGATTAGAGTCCTGTTGCATGAAATACTTTGGAAAAGTGTTAATTTGTCTGTCTTTGCTGAAAAGTACAATTTTATGTTGGCTTGTAGATGGTTTGACTTTGCCAGGGACAGCAGGTGAATTAACATCAATCACACTAGCTTTGCCAAGGATTCTATGACGTCCTGCTCATACCTGCTCATACCCAAGTCAAGCTGAGGCATGTAATAGTGTTTTGAAATGGATAGTAGTTCTGAAGATGTCCCTAATATTAAACCAAGTTCAAGAACTACACTGGAGGTTAAATGCTAGTTCAGTCTGGAGGAGTGTGTTTGGTCTCTGGAAGAGATCCATTGGGGTTAAACTGGTCAATCAAGTAAAAGCTTATCTAATTAAAACTCCCTATTTAAATGTCAGAGCACCTGACACTGCACTACTTTTTCTTAAGTGAAGCAAGTTTTTAATATTTCGTAAAATTATTGGTAGCCAATATACTAGGCTAGCCTTCACAAAAAACTTGAGTGATTATTTTAGAAGTATGAACAAAGGGGGAAAACCTGAGAGGGACAGACACGTTTCTTTTTCAAGCTGCCAGGATTTTCCAAGAATGACTGTAAACTGTTTTCTTACAGGTTGTATCAAATGCTGCTGGACAGGGGGTTGCCATCACTGGGAACAATACTTTCAACAACTGGAATTGGCCTAACGCTGTGATCTTTGCTGCTACTGTGATCACTACAATCGGTAAGTATTTATTATGTCGACTTTCTTAACTGTAGTATTCTGTATACTCTAGTGTGTTTGTACTCTTCCATTTGTGTGTCAAGCTAGCCACTGAATAAAGTCCCAATGGCTGGCATTGCTTACAGTACATGTTCACCCGCAGATTTGTTAAGGAAAAAAAACTTTTCCATGGGTATACAGAAGAGAAATGTGTGCCTTTCCAATAAGTAACAGATTCAGGGTGCTGTTGGGGATGACTGGTGTCATTCCAGTTCCATTAATTCATGCACTTAAATTTCCAAATCATAAAATCCCAAAACAAAAGCGTTACAAAACATTCCATTAAAGTAATACTTAAAGCATGTACATATGAGGTTTTTGTATAGCTGTTCTGTTATTCACGTGCATCCTCTTAAGCTACTGATTTATCTTGGCTTGCAGAACAATCTAGACTTTTTATCTATCCCTTGAAGAAGTCAAAGTAGAACAAGTGTTGTCTTCTGAATCTCACTACTGGTTTGTGCTTGTACAACCCTCTGCACTGAAAGACTTCTTCGTCCTTTGATATACAGATTTTCAGAGCTCAACATCATCTGCCTTCTGCTTTTGCAGAAAAAGTCTTTGCTACACGGTGTTGCTACACCCTTGTTACACCTACAATGCAAAAAAAAAAAACCAAAACAAAACAGGAATGCAAAATAACCAGAGAAGGCTGGAGGTATACAAAAATGGAAGTCTTACTGTTAAACTATATGCAGTACTGTGGTTTTCTTTATTATTTGAAACTCACAATACCCAGCTTATATTATAACTTATGACAAAAAGTTGAAGTCGGGAACATACCTAAACAAGAAAGCTCTGGCGGAAGTTCAGAAAATAGTCTGCTGATTTTAGAGCCTGAGTTTGTAATGCCCTGTTGGGTTCTGTGACCAGCAAAGAACTAAATTCAGTTGAAATACCTTGCTAGGTCATAACTCACCTTGCACTTAACTCGCAAACTCTTACCCTGGAAAGGTACCAGGTCACAAGCTAAATGTGTATAGTGGATCTTTCACGTGGAAGCTAGCTTCAGGATGAATTTTGAGCTTTTATTCTATAAAATTGATTCAGTCAAGTTCTTAACAGTGCTGCTTAAGGTTGAGGATTCATATTAGAAGTTTTGAGATGAGCTTTATTTCATATTTATCTCATCTCGTCAAGAAAAAGATGCACGAAATCTAGGAAACACTTAAAATGCAGTAATCCTCTTAGCCTGCATTAATGGAATACATGTTTGCTAGAGTAGAATTGGAAGGTATCCAGATTCAGAAGATCAGCAGCTGGAGTAGTCTAAAGCTCTTATAGATGGTGAAGTAAGGAGCGTCTCATACAGCAGAAGCCCACGCAATGTTGTTTTGTGCATAGGAAGAATTGCCTTGAATTCTCTGCAACAAGAACAGACTGTGCACATACTTATCTCTTTTAGGTTACGGAAATGTTTCTCCAAAGACACCCTCTGGGCGTCTCTTCTGCATATTTTATGGGCTCTTTGGAGTTCCACTCTGCTTGACATGGATCAGTGCTCTGGGGAAGTTCTTTGGAGGACGTGCCAAGAGGCTGGGCCAGTTTCTGACGAAAAGAGGAGTAAGCCTGGTAAGGCCCTCTCTTGTCTACTCTCGTGCTATGTATTTTTGATGCATGAATTAAGCTTACATTTCTTAACTTACCTGCTAATCTTAGTAGTAAATGAACACTTGCACAAATACGAATTTTCCCAAATGGTGTGGCATGGAAATAACTGAAAGGGGGATTGGGTCTGATATGCTAGTTCTGCAAGAAGTTTTTAGCAAAATGAGATCTTGTAGAAACCGTTGATACTAAATATAGATCTTGCAGCTTCTATGGAGACATATGTATCTCCTTACATTAGAAACCTGTAGGACAAATGTAGGTGAGGCTCCATTTCACAAACATTCCATGCAAGCTCCTCTGGCATGGAAATAAGCTATCCAGCTTTGTTCCCACCTGCTTCTATGCTAGCATGAGTACTTCCTGCTGTGCAGTGAACCAACTGGAAAATAATGTTTTGTTCTGAGTCACTGGCTTGGGTTTTTTTTTTTTGTTTGTGTTTTTTTGTTGTGTTTTTTGGTGGTGGTTTTCTTGGGTTTTCCTGCCCCCCTGCCCCCTCTCCC
>NW_009199373.1:30421-43649 GCF_000690835.1 Fulmarus glacialis | reverse complement strand
GGCGGGAGCCCCTTCCCCGCCCGGGAGGTCGGCGCTGGGCTTTCCAGCCGGGTCCGTGCCGTCATGTCACCTGTGGTACCTGCGTCTCCCTCGTGTCACAGCGGGGTATGGTCGGTCAGGGCAACGGAGTTGGATTTTCTCTGAGGTCTGCGGTCTTCAGGGTGAATGTTTAAGCTTGTGGATCCTCCCTGGAGGGGGATGAACCTCTAGGATTTAAAACCCCGAGAGTAACAGCCGAGACGTATTCGTTGCTCTCTTCTGTTTTTCCTTTAGTAGAGCTGACGGGTGCATAGAGAGACTCAGAGGAAAAGTGATGTCTGAGATGAAGGTACCAGTGAGGGCACTCCTGCAGATGATTTAATGTGAGAAACTTTGTGTTCATTAGGGCTTCACCTTTGCGTTCTTATTTATGGTGCCTTAACAGTGCCTAAAGGTCAGAGCTTCCCTGGCAGCTGCCTTTACACATGTGCGGTGCTTAGGCTGAACCTGTACATGCCTAGCGTAAATCCCCCGGAGGACCTGGAGCTCAAAAATAGCCACGCTGGGCTTTTGAGAGCTGAAAAGCAAGAACTGTTTTAAGTAGCCCTAAAATTGAGAAAAGATGAAAAAATACCGTAATAAATAGTTTTTATTTCTAATATATTTACTTAATGCAAACAGCAACACATTTTTTCATCTTCATAGTGTTCTTTTAAAAAGATTAATGCAAATACAGTAGTTGCAAGTGGGCTTATTCTCAAGGGACTTACGTTCTTGTTGGGAATGGATTTGATCTCAGTGTAGCTACAGTAACAGATTTTGTTGGGTGGAAGGAGGTGAGAGGAAGTAAACATATAAATTAAAAATATCCTGAAGTCGTCTTTGGAACGGTTGAGAGCTAAACTGAGCTGATGGGCAGAGAGGATTTTGCACTTGTCTGGTTGTGCTTCCTAGTGGCTTTTTGTGCGTGTTCCTATAAATGCTATTATGTAATGGTGCTTCTCTTGGCAGGAGTCTATTGTCACCGTAATTCCTGAGGTTTCTGGAGCAATGCAGCTTGTTCAGGAGAGTCATGGTCAGAACAATGGGAAGAAAAGTTCTTAAGAGGAGGTTTTAACCTCTTTAATTTTTCATGCGGTAGGACTAAGCTCAAGACATCTGGATCTCTTCCAGAGTATCTTTACTGTCCTCTGTTGTTCAGCTTGTCTTTCTCTTCTCTTACGCTGCGCTATAGATATCAGGCACAAGCTTGCCGCTTGCATCCTGCGTCAGAGCTGGGAAGACATTGCCTCTCTCCTTTAATAATAACGATTTTTATACTTCTGGTTTTTGTGTTTTTTTTTTTTCTTTTCTCCTCTGAACAGAGGCAGAAGTGATATAGTTATTTTCAGAGCACTTAACTTGTTGCTTAGAAAAAAATGCTTGAGATAATGGGGAAGGGGGACTCTCCCCAGTCTGCGTTTCTAGTTAGAACTTGTCTGTATACATCAAAGGGAGGCAAAACGCCTAAGCAGAGGGAGAATTTGCATATTAAATGCCAGTGCTCTAGGGATCAGTGCTTTTGTGTCTGCAGTTTATCGTTTTCGTCCTCTTCAGGTGTCTGTCATAAATCTCTTTGCAAGTCTGCCTCCTTTTCTTCTTTTCATGCCACACTATTTTTTGGGGGTATATTTCTATGCAGAGAGAATAATTCTTTCCAGTATTGTAATCTGGTGGCCAGTTGTGGCACTGGCAGTTTTACAGGTCACACTTCTGTCTTTTTATAACTTGCATGTTGTTTCTGGTAGTGATTCTGTAAGCAAAATTTGAGAAGAAAGTAACTTTTTTTTTCTTGTTTGGAGTTTCATCTGCCCTCTTAAATTGGCTTGTCCTGTTATATAAATGAGTGTTTTATGGACCACTAGAGAAGAGAGTACCACCTGAAAGTAGGAAGGTATGTTTCTTTAAGGGGCCACTGGGATGAGGGAAATGTGCCTGAAAGACCTGCAACCTAATCTAACTAGCTGTTAAAATCGAAGATGATTGTTACTGCTTCATGGTGTTGCACCTCTTTGTAGAGCAGAGTAGCACATGACAGTGGAGCCATAACCCGTTGTCAAAATCCAGGTGCCCTCATGTTCCTACTTTAAAGGGGTTTTTTAATACGCAGATGGCTTGAGTGAAGTCCAGGTCTGGGAAAGTACTCATCTGGAGGCTGAAATTTCCCAACCACAGTATTACTGTAGCAGAGACTTTGGTTCTGTCACCTCCTCTCTGCTTGTCATGCAAATTGACCACCTGTGGTCTTTGAGGAGGGCCCAATGTCCTTGAGTTGTTCAGTGCACCGTGTCTCTGCTGAAACAGTTTCCAGACAGTTATCAGCAGAGTTTATATTTAGTGCAGCATGTGAAGGTGGACTGAAATGGCTGCTTGAGCTCACGAGCTGCCTGGGGAGTCAGCGGGCAATGGTTACTTGAAGTCACTAAATGCTGTAGTGTAGTGATTTTGATGGGATTAGTTCTGTCCTGTGATCATGACTGTTTTCAGCTATTTTATTCCTGCCTGGAGAATTCTTTTAGCTCTCAGTAAGAGCAATCTGCAGTGGTCTTAACTTCAGTTCCTCAGCTGTGCAACCTCTCAGCTGCAGACTTGGGTTTCTGTGTCTGCGGCTGTTCCTGTTGCATCACTTCTGCTTTTTGTCAGTGTACTTGCTCACACCACAGCCATCTACTGCTATACCGCCCAAATACGTCTCTTGCTTGTTCTGCTTTCATAAGAAAACAGATGTGAGCTGCTGGCCTCTGTCAGTCCAGGAAGGTTTGACGCTGCACCCAGCATCTGTGTCAGGCCACTGCTGTCTTCTTTTGCGCTTTTGAAAGTTGCATCTCTTCTTGCTAACCTGAGATCCTCCTGGAGAAGCCCATTGCCTGCCGATACCTGCATGAAAGGTCAGTAGCTTGGAAGCCTTGCTCCAGCGTTTCCCAGCCTGTGTCCTGTCATGCGCTTTGCCTGGTACCAGGACTCCCCGCAGCTCCCCAGCCCTCTGAGCCACTTGTCGGCTGCTATAACCAGCTGATCCCAGCTGATCAGGCTTAGCTGGGAGAGAGGTGATACTTCACTGGGAGGGCTGGGCCCGCTTGC
This sequence comes from Fulmarus glacialis, assembly GCF_000690835.1. Taxonomy (NCBI): domain Eukaryota; kingdom Metazoa; phylum Chordata; class Aves; order Procellariiformes; family Procellariidae; genus Fulmarus; species Fulmarus glacialis. The sequence goes on along the minus strand of NW_009199373.1, from coordinate 40,550 downwards.
CTGAAAGAGTAGGGGGGGAGGAGAGACAGCAGGGATTGCATTCTGCTTTAGGAGTATGTAAATAGAAACACGAAGGCATTTCCTAGAACAGGAAAAGGGAAAACTTAACCCATACGTAGCAAAGATGCTTGCTCATAATGTGGTATTGGTTATAGTAGATTTCTCTTGCCAGAAATACAGTAGTCTGTAATTATGTTTATCTAGTAGTCATGACAAGTGTCGTGTCTTTAGAAATGCCATCATACATGTTTAACCTCTGTTATGAAGCTGTTCTGGGTACAAATGGAATTTCTTCAGACGTAACGATTTAACCCCAGCACAGAGAGTAGTAGTTAGGGACAGGTAGATGACTTTCATGAAGCGCTCTCTGTCTTTGCAAGTCCTGTGTAATTCCCCCAGCTTTGCTGTTCGGTAGTTATGCAGACAGTATTTTCCTTGACTCTGCTAGGAGGCTTGTTTGCTGAGCAGCCGCAAAAATTGATTTTAAGTTTAACGAGTGGAAATGCTTCCTATAAATTTCAGGAAGCGAGCTTTTGTATGTAGCAAGAAATATTTTCACCCACCATTTGTGTGCTGGTTGTTTTGTTACCGTGTAGTGGCAGCTAGCGCTCTCTCACAGGAAGCTTAGTGTTCTCGCACAGCTTGCTTTGTGATGCAGTCTGCAAACAGGGTATTTTCAAACTAAGCCTAGTGATGCTAATAAGAGGCCAGCTGAAACCTGGCCTGTTGTTTACTTGCTTATTTATTTATTTTAAACTGATGATATTGTGTGTGATAATTCAAGACAGTTTATTGACGAAGCTCACACTGTCGAAGAGCTACAGGACCAGAAGTTAGAGGTATAAAACACCTACGTCTTCCCTGCTGCTTCAGTTGTTCCCTTCCCCCAGCTTCTGGCTTTTTCTGCCTGTGTGTTGAACGGCGGGCAGGCTCCGAAAGCGGAGCGTACACTGAGAACCTTCTCCACAGCGCAAAGGGTCGATGTGTCTCATGTCGCTCTGGTGATTCCCCGAGGGGAACTGCTGTCCTGGCAAACAGCCCACCCAGCAGTGAATTTGCTTCCTGGTATAAGTGAGCGTTAAGTGGAATGGGTTGGTCATCACCTCTGCAGCAGTAACCTTGTAGGCAAGGTAAAGTACAGCTTTTGGAGCTGGTAGAGCAGGGTAAAGGGAAACTGGCTTCTGGAATCACTTTTATGTGGAAAATGAAACACTGCATCGTGTTTATGCTATAGACTAGAATGGCTTTCAGTCCAGCAGTGTAAACTCACTTGCCATAGGAATGGCTTCCTTGTAGATGCTTGAACTTTGCTAGGCTGAAATATGCACCGTTTTAACCTCATGCTCAGAAGTGAACCAGTTTCAATGCTCTGTGTCTCTGTCCGTAGCTTCCTTAGCTTACGCTTTAAAAGCTCCAGAACCATTTTGAAAATTTTAAAGCTGTTTACATTTTCCCTCAACTCATTTTCCTCCTGGCTCGTAATTAAATGTTGCTGTGGTTTGCTGCTGTTCCTGTTTTTTTCCTGCATTGGTTTAATGGTGTTTTGTAATAAAATGAGTGGGAATTGAAAGAATCTCTGATCAAAACCAAGTTTGCATCTTGTTTGGGAATGAAGGTAGATAAGAAGTTATGTTGGAGTATTGGATGTCTTTCTGCAGGACTCTTAAGGGAACATAAGTTTCAAGAGGAAAATCCTGTTCATACATCAGTCTTGTTAAAAAAACCAAACCAAAAAAACCCCCAAAAACCCAAACCAAACAACTCCCCCCCAACCCAACAACATCCTCCCAAACCCCCAATTTCTATAAGTGAGCTTGAGAGTGATGTTCTTATGCTATATAAAAATATAGATCTTTCTATAGCTAAACTTGCAACTTGATTTTTATCAGTACCTGTTAAAGACAGCTTGCTTTGAAAGGAGCTATAGTTTGTATGTGTAGTTTTAAATATATAGATTAGTGAAATACTTGAATGTCTCTGACCTGTTTAAGATGTTTGTTTTTTTTTTTTTTCTTCGTGGTAAATAACTTCTGGAAAGTCTTCAAGGAGTAGATATTGAAGCAGCCCACACTAATACAAGTATACTGTGGGGTGTGCCAGAATCTCCTTTGGGTATTGGAGCCCACTTGTGCCAATCACTGTCACAAGGCATTTTATTTGTTAGAGCTAGTAAGGTGCTCTAATGTTAATTAAAACTCCTTTAAATGAGGGGCAGGGGGAAGGTAAAGATGCATACTTGGTATGTGTTGCTCTCTAATGAGCCAAAAGGCAAAAGAAAGCGAATGTGCAGTGAAGAAGACTTAACAGTAACTTATGATCCTCTGCTCTGTGGGGATTTGTTATACTTGAAAGCTAAGACAGAAACTGCCCCCAAAATAGCCTGTGTAGGTTATCCTTCAGTGTTGGTACACAGCCTGAGGAGAATCCCTTCTGCACCAAAAACACCAGCCTGGAAGGGTGATTGACATCTCTGCTTTTTGAGAGAAGTGTCAAAATTGCAGAGCATTGCTCAGAGGGTATGAAAGCTTCACTTCTCCATCTGCTGCCGCATATGCCACTGGCGACCCAGTGGCTGTCTGTGGGATCATCCTGAAAGCTTTAAACCCAGCTCCTCTCCGAGGGCCCCTCACTCCTTTTGAAAGTCCAAAAAGGGCATGCTGCTTGCTTCAGGAGAGGGAGGCTCCCATTTTCCCCTTAGGAAAATCTAGTAGTATGTCTTTATAAAACTAAAACGTTATTGCAAAGAGCTGTGTGATCCTGAAATGCAGCAAACTGATGCTGAAGACTCATCGCAGGCTTTGCCCTGGCGTTGCGAGCAGAGACTATAAAACCATACAAGCCTACTAACAGAGATACATTAAAAACTGCTTCATGGGTATGGGGAGCAGGGTTGTGTGGTCAGGGGTTGTGTCTTTTGGTAAGCATATGATTATTTAAGTTGAATGAGAGACAAAAAGAGGAGTGTGCGAGGTTTACTATTAATTTCATTAGCTGTGAGAACCTCCATGTCAAGTCTGTTTCTGGTTTGCTGTCTTGCAGGGCTTGCACACTTCTGAGACTCAAAAAGCTGACATTTAAATGTGACAATGAAATGTTTTAACAACAAAGGAGATCTTTAAGCAGGCTAGACAAAAATTCCTTTCAGCTGTACAGCTTTTACTTTCACTTTTGGATGACCAGTTTTCCCAGTTCTCAGTTGGTTGCTGTGCTTTCCCAAGTGGAGAAGTTTACCTTATTAATCTTTTCTTTTTAAGTCTTGGAATTTTTAGTGTTAATGCTGAATAAAAAGTGTATGTGGGGGGGATAAGAGGCAATAAAACATACCTGTGGTTTTTTGGCACCATAGAAATAAATTTCCTTTCCTCTATGCTTGTTTGGGAAGTATGCAGTATTTGCGATCACTAGATTTTTATTTGTAGAAGTGTATGCATGTGTCTGATGGCTGGACTTGATGCAGTTCTAATCTGTGTATTTCGGGTAACTTCTCAGAAGTTTCTGTCCCACTGGAAAAAAAATAATTAACAAAGCTGAGTGCTGCCAAAAAACATTTTCAGTAACACTCTGCTATGCTTGAAACTGTGATCTGTTCTCTTCTTATACTTGATATTTTTGAATGGAATGTGTGAGGGTAGTTTTGAATATTCTTTGTTTTTGAGTAACTTGTGCAGTATATCTCAAACCCAGATCTGAATTTTGCGGGTAATGCCTGTACCTGAAGCACAGCTGTGTGCCTGTGTCCCAAAAACATAATAGAGCTATTTCTACCCCTCAGCCTTCCGGCTCTTTTATGTGACAGAGTTGCCCTTCTCATCCTCTATGTATTCACAGCTAATACTTACTTTTTGTGCATTCCTAGGTGTGTGAATCGACCTATCGTCACTGAATCATCGCTTTAATCATACTAACTTGACAACCATTGTATGCCAGCTTGTGTCAACACCAGGTAAGATGAAAGCTAGTGCTGTTACTTTATTTTTCCTGATTCTTTGCTTTTTAAACCTGCATTTTGTCCAAATGCTGTGACTTTTCTCTAGACTAGTCAGAATGTGCTGCCTTCCATGTTCTCCTCCTGCAGCAAGACAGCCACGTACTATTAGCATTACTTCCTGTTTCAAAACCTAGTGTTCTAAAATGTTCTCAGGGTCTGACTGTTTTGTAGCCATGCCTTAGCCTTTTTCCTGACACCTCCGTTAACGTGGCTTTTGTGGTGTTCAGATACCACAAGCTGTTTTTTGCCTTGTATTCTTCACCCCCTTACCACTCCCTGGTTTTGCTGTAGAAACTGTTGAGCTCCTGCCTTCCAGGGTTAAGCATGCACAATAAGCCACCTGTACTATCTGACCTTTTCTCTTGAACAGAAAATGGTTTTTGTTTTGTTTTGATTTTTTTCCATACCTGCTCCCAAACATTACCTTTGAAAACTTATCACAGAAGGATCTTACTTGTGTATTTTATGTTTTAATGGTAAGAAGCTACCTGGATATGTCCTTCAGAGAACTAAACATAAAGCTGTTTTTTGGACCTCACCTTTTTATCCCCCTTTAGAGAAGGGAAGTAGATTGGGGGGGGAGGAAATCCCTCTAATGCTTTCAGCAAGGTTGTTATCCAGTACTCTAGGGGAGTCCTAGTGCTGACGAACTAATGTGAGCCTTTGTTCTGATGCTAATCAGAATAGGGATAATTCCTCTGACTACGCCCTCTTCCCCTCAGATCCCTCTAGCAGTGATAAGGCATTAAGCTCCTTTGCTACCACTCTTCTTGCTGTGCTGGCCTGTTGTCCTTGTTTCCTGCAACTGCTACCTTGAGTGCAAAGGCTTGAGTTTTGAGGGGGTCTCATTAGGAGTGCTCATTTAAATCTTTTGAGATTTTTTGGGTGCTCTTGAGTGGCACTTGTACACTTCAGTGAAATAGGTATCTTGGTGGATATATGTGTGTGTTTATTTTTTGTATCGTTAAATAAGAAAATAACTTTTTGTTGATGCAGGACACATTGGAGTTGAATATAGTGGCATCTTTTGTTACACGTTGGGACATGTAACTGAAAGAATGCAAGTCAGCATGTAGCTGAGACTTAGGAGGTATTTTTCCTTCTGTCTCTTCTTTCCGCCTTCCTTGGCCAGAGCAAACAAATATTGTTTCTCAAATGCTTTTAAGTACCCTTAAAGAGACTAACTTCTGATTGCTAGTCCAAATTGCTCTGTAAGTTTTCTAGGATGAATGTGTATGCAACCTATATATTGTTTTGGTTTATGCCAATGATCTGCTCCCAGTATAAAGACAAACTGCACAGCAGTAGAGAGAGGCTTGAAGCCTTGGTATATAGTGAAATATGACTTTGCATGTAATATAACACAAAAAATAGTCCATTAAAACCGTGTCTCTTCACTAAATCTTGTCTGTGGCTGTGGGGAAAGGGTCGGGGGTGGTGGCTGTTAAAAAACGTCTTGCAGATCAAGAAGGGAAGGGAAGAAGTGTACTGAGTTAGCCTCTTTAGCCTTTCCTTGGCAGTACGAAGCTGATGAGAAGCTCATCCTTGTGCTTCTAAAAGCAGGTCTCCTGCTTTTAAAAAAAAAAAGCCATTCAGTTTGTGCTAGTGGGTTCTCTGAGGATAGTTGGTGGCAATCCTCTATGGATAATCTGTGCTGAGTCTGGCTGAGCTGGTCATCTGGTGAATTTGTAAGGGAGTTTGCTGTCTTTCACTAGGGGCTGTTCTCTCTGCAGGGTGGTTTGAGACCCTCTTTAGTTTCAGTACAGAATAGAGGAACAGGAGGGATTTAGACAAGTTAAAGAACATCCCTAGAAGGCAGAGATTGACTGAGTGTGTCAGCACAGCTATATCTGCGTATCAGCGCAATGCTCTCGCACTGTTTCATTTTGATGGTGTTTTTCACTAATGCAGAATTGGAAAAGGCCTGCAGTGACGATATAAAAATCTGATCTCTTTGCAAACTGCATAATTTTTGGCTATGTAGGCATAATGTCTAGATGAGCTGAGCTCAAAAAAGTGTGTAAAAAAGGTATTGGGGAGGAGGGAGAAAGGCTCCATCAGAAGATGCCCATCTGAGGAGACTGATTTAAAGTGTTTGGGGCAGGGGCTCCAGAGCTGAAACTTGCCTTTTTGCTAGTGACTGTGCACAGGTGGGGAGTGCGTGTTACAAAGGCTGTCCAGCGTGGCTTCCTGATGCGAACCTGCGTGGAAGCATTAGCTGTGAGAAGGGGTTCGTGAGCATTTCAGAACAGAAATGTTCCTGCCATCCTCCTTCTGTTCTCACTTCACAGGATAAAAATAATGGGGGAGAAGAATTGGTTTTTTAAGGTTAATTCTGTTGACAATATCCTGAAGAGACATCACTAATAGATGCAGTGTGACACATTTTATGTGGGTAAAATTATGGGCTAGGCATAACTGCCTTTGCCTAGCACTATTAACCCAACAGTTGTTAAATCCCAGGAAATGCTCATTTTCAGGGTGGTGGTTGCTTTTATGACCATAAAAGGGAGGCGTATGTGTTGTTGGTCTTCTTTTCTTTACTCTCGATTGGCATACGCAGAGCATTTCCTGCGAATGAGTGGCCTGTACTTAGAGTTATTCATATTCTGTCACTTTTCAACATCCTGTTCAACTTTTGTGATTTGAAACAATTATCCTGAAATGGTGTGTGTGTGAGAGAGACTGCAGAGAAGTTGCAGTACAGAACACAGGATTCCTCTCCCCCATTATTTTTATCCTGTGAAGTGAGAACAGAAGGAGGATGGCAGGAACATTTCTGAACAGCTCTTGTGCAAAGCTTCCCATAAGGTCTTGAATGCTGTAACCTGCGCTTTCTTGTCTGTTCCCCCCTTGTCTGCTTGAACCGTTTGTAATGTGGAAAGCCTAAAACCCAAGTGCTTGTAACAGTGCTGTCCGCTCTGGGGTCGGCCAGCGTTCACCTGCATCCCTTCATACATATCGGGGTTTCTCCTCTGTGTAGGTTTTGACTTGGTGTTGGTTGTGGGTTTTTTGTTTGTTGTGCTTTGGTTTGGTTTTTTTTTTGTCCAGGTTAGAATTTCCTTTTCAAGTGGTGTGCTGTAGCATGAAACTCTGGGGGCAAATGGCATTGTTTAAAAATTTATTATTAAAAATTAAGGAAACAGTACAGAATATGCAAAATTGATCTGTTTTTCCTCCCAAATATTTTCTTTCTGCTCCACTGATAGGAGGCCAGAGGGGACTTCCTCTGCCTGTTTCTTTATGTATGAACTGAGGGTTTGGATTCTAGATGAGTGTGGGTTGGGTTTTTAGTGGATTTTTTTGGTGTTTATTTTAAGGTAACTTGAAGACCAGCTTAACCCTTGTGACTCTCTGGTTTGATCTCTGGTAGAGAGGAAGGAAGATGGGTTTTCAGCGGCCACCATATCCTGGAGACAGTATATTGTTCCATTTAAGCTATGACGATCGCTTCTTCCCACCTCCTCCCCACTTCCCCCCAACATTTTGTGGAACAGACACTTCTTGATTTTAATTTTTCATCTGTATTTATCCCTTATTTTGAAGCTAGAGTTTTTAATTAGCATAGCTTAGTCCTCAACTAACACACCGTGAAAAGGCTCTTTGACTTTTGATGCGACAAACAACTTGCTGTGTGTGAGACTGGGAAAAAGATTCCCCCCCATAGCCTTGTGCTCCCGGTCTGATTCCCCTCCGCCTCCGTTACCTTAACAGCCAGTTGTGTTTACGGGTAGAGAGAGCTTAGCATCTTAAGGAGTGCTTGGGTCAAACTAGCTGGTGATCAGTTATCTCACCTAACTTTGGAGTGGCAGGTTGGAACCCAGCATTACCTGTGGGTGCTCTTTCCCCTCTGACTGTAGTAGGGATCAGGCTCTGACCATATGCTCCTTAAACAGGAGTTGCAGTGAGGCAAGCTGGGTTCATGTAGGATGCATAGCTTGAGGTACTTCTCCTTTACAAGGATGGGTCCTTCAGATGAAAATGAAGGCATGCCTGGGAGAATGGGTGTTGACCATGTCCTTGCTGTGGCTGTTCAAGGAAATTGGCATTATAGCTGGTCTACTATCTCACTTGCTGAAATCCTCTCTTCTACTTGCCTTTCCAACAGGAAGGGCTCTGCGGTTCGTGATAGAAAGCCGTCTTCTCTAGTTCAGCAAATCTGTTGTATGAGTCCCAAGAAAACTCAGCTATTTGTAATGGGCATCAGAGCTATTGATATGTAACTTACTTTTGGGGCAGGGTCTTGCCTCTGTGTTGGTAGAGTGGCAGTTTTACGGCAGCGAGAGCCTGGGATGAACTCATGAATGTGAAATACTCATCTGAAAAACAACTTGCTGCAGAAAAATCTCATGTCTGAGAGGTATGTCACCTGAAGATAGGCCTGTTGCAGAATAGGTTGAAATCTGTCAGTACCTCTGTTTTTTGTTTTAAACGATTCACAGGAGGTACCTAGATTCTTCAGAAGAACTTGGGTGTTTTGTGGGTTTTTTTGTTTGTGGTTGGTTGTTTTTGTTTTTTTTTAACTAAAACCGGGTTGCCCTGTATAAAGTGTGAGGCAGCACAGGGAGGTGGGAAAGGAGATGTGTATTGTGCTTGCAAGACTTTTTTGAAAGGGCCTGAACACTGAAGTTGGAAGGAATTGAAGCATTTGAGCCACTGAATGTTAACAGTTGGTGCTAATATGCTGCTGACGTCTGGCAACATCGCTGAGAAAATAGTCCTGATTGCTCCTTGTAAGTCAGTCTCTGTTGCCTTGGTTGATCTGTGTACCTGTGCCTGGTCTTTTCCACCATCTCCAACGGCGTACTAGTGTGTTGGTTGGTGCTGACTAAAGAAGAGGGCTTGAGTCAGAAATACTGCTTCTTATAGAATGATGCACGTGCTGCAGCTTCTCCAAAAGTTATTCCAGACAAGCCTTGCTGAATTTGAGATATGTGATAAGATTTTTTTTTTTCTTTTCTGAGGTACTTGGTGGCAAGCAACCATATTTGCTAAAGCAAGCTGGTATTTTATAGTCCTCCTGCACTGTGCATTTAATTGCTGTTTCAAGTGTACATTGATTTTTCTTTTTCTATGCTGTTTAACAGGCTTCCAGTACATAGGGGAATTTTGTACCCTCTTTCTACTTAAAGTAGTACTTGGAGCTGTTGAGAGATATTATTCAGCTTAGACAATACAGTATTGTGTCTTAACAAGGGTATGTGCGTATCCTAAATTCTGTGAAGATATAGCTGGGCACTGTCTAGCTGCTCAGAGAAATTCAAGGCAACGCTTTTTTCCCTTTCAGCACCTCACGCTGCATGCTCCATTTGTTTAATCCCCACAAGTGGTGTATTTTACAGGAGGGATACAGTAAACAGTGCAGAGGGGTTTTTTTTGTCTTCCAAGCCATGAAGATCAATATTAAATGTAAAATCAGTAAATTCTGTCTAGGTTTTTTTTCTCTAGAAGTCAATGATTATCTTAGCCTTTCTTGTCTTTGAGGTCTTCTCTGTCTCCTTTTTGGTTATGGAGCCAAAAATGTTGTACGTGATAATGGTAGAATTTGCTGTAAGTGTAGAAGGCAGCCTGTTTCTCAAGTTGAAGCAAGTTTTTGCAGGTAGATGAGGTTAAGGAGGAGCCAATCTGATATTTTAAGCAGGCTTTTTGAAGCTGGCTTAACTCATTAGTTATAGCGGGATGAGCCCATGAATTCAGTAGAGTTATTCCAGACTTGCACTGTGAGGGTGATTACTGTTACATCCTCTATACCTGATACTTGAAAGACTACTGCAGAGATCCTCTCCCCTTTTTCGAGAAGGGAAGGAAAATACGAATATTGCAAACACAGTATGTGGAATCCCTTGGCGAGTGTGACACTGCCTGCTACCCAGGAATTGGATGCTGAGAAAGGTATTTGACTTAGACTGCCCGTGAGAACAGAGACTGACAGCTCGGGAGGCTGAGGCTCTATCAGCCTGTAAGGAAAAAAACCAGGGGAGGTTAAGAAAGGTGATTAGCGTAGGCAGGGTTAATGCAAGCTTTGTGTGGTGCCATGAATGTTGTGTAGTTGTTGCCTGGGCTTCTGTCGTGGTTTAACCTGGCAGGCAGCCAAATACCATGCAGCCGCTCGCTCACTCCCCCCCCCTCCCCCCCCCCCCC
>NW_009199373.1:22291-30371 GCF_000690835.1 Fulmarus glacialis | reverse complement strand
GTTGAGATAAAGACAGTTTAATAGAACAGAAAAGGGAGAATAATAATGATAATGATAAAATATACAAAATAAGTGATGCACAATGCAATTGCTCACCACCTGCGCTGACCAGGTAGCAATCGGTACTTCCTGGATCATGCCTACCATTCATCTTTTGAGCATGATGTCACATGGTATAGAATACCCCATTAGCCAGCTGAGCTGGCTGTCCTGATTATGTTCCCTCCCATCTTGTGTACCTAGCTCAGTCAGTAGGCATGGGAGCTGTCCTTGGACTAGGAGGGTACTTAGCAACAACTGAAAACATCAGTGTGTTATCAACATTCTCCTCATACTAAATCCAAAACACCGCACTAGCAAGAAATTTAACCCTATCCCAGCTGAAACCAGGACAGCTTCTCTACAAGCTTCCTGCCTATCAAAGCCTCCAGCATCTGCAGGAAATGGAGCAGTGAGCTAGATGAGCTCGTTTTGATCACATGTGAATTGTTGCACACGAATATGTGTGTTGATTTTTGAGGGTAGATCGGTTTCCTTAGCTATGTATCTGTCTGTAATCGAGATGTAATCTACAGTGTGCTAGGCGGTGCTCTCAGGTGGGGACACAAATCACAATTAAAGGCCAGTAGCATGTGATGGAGGAAGGTAGGAAAAATGAAAATACAGAAAAATGTAATAAATTAAAACCGAACTAGGCTGTTTCTTCTATGTGAAGCTACTGCTAGGAAGGTGATGATCTGAGTACATTCGGGAAGACAAACCTCTCAGCAATCTACCAGTCTCCTGATGTCCAGGAACTAGTTCTCGGAGGAGACAATGTCACTTAGCTTCCTGGTGAGAAGAAATAGCTTTGGTTGTGAAAAATCAGGGTAATAAAGGTTGGACCTCTGGAGCTACTATAGACCCAACCTCCTGCTCAGAGTAGGCACTCGGGTTATGTAGATTTGGATACAAGGGGTAGGTCTGGATGCCTTATGTAATGGTTTGGGCTATACGTAGTGTGTGTGTGTCCCTCATGGGACCTTCCCTCAAGCGAAATGCTGAGCTTGGTTCCCAACTAGTGAAATCACTGCTACTAGCCAGAGAACAACAGGAGGCTCAGAAGAGGATTGCAAAGGCTTCTCTGTTCAAATTCACGTGTTTAGGTGATATTCAGCTGGCTGCTGGGGTCTGGGCTTTGAGGCCCTTTATTATTATTTCTGTCTTTGGAGAATCTAGAACTGGGAAGAAGTGGTAAGAGGTTGTAGGTGTCCTCTCAAGAGAAGTTGTTGCATTTGTTTAACATAGTGGGAAGGAAGATTTCTTGCCTTGAGTTCTTGTCTTGTATAAAGTAAAAACATATTTGCCTGCCCAGATGTGACAACCTCCATCCTTCCCTTCCCATCCTCCTTCATCCTCTGATGAAAGCATGTATTCCAGGACATACATGTCTTAGAATAGATAAAACATTTCCATCCTTACAAACACGATGTTCTCGAACACCACTGCAGTCTCTCATGCTGTCAGTGGTACACCCTGGGGGTATGGGTGTTACTATTTGGCCATAGGTTTTTGCCTTTAGGCTCTGTTTGGCAAAAGAAGTTTTAAGTAAATTCAATCCAGTTTACTTTGTACTGGTATTAAAAGCTTAAAATCCGTTCTTTTTCCTTGGTATTTCTGTGGAGAAGACATTGCTGGAGTGAGACTTGCACTTGGATAACTTGGCTGTGTTTTATAGGTAGCCCTCTGTAACACAGGATGAGCTTCTCTAATGTCTTCTGGAATAAGAGGAGCTAAAATACAGAAGCAAAAACTCATCGAGTAAAAATGATATGTGGGTTTAATTCCACAACAATGACCATTTCCAGTGTAATATAGGTTGTAATGCGTGGCTGCTGCATGCCTCGCACTGTGGTGTGCGACTTCATTATGTTGTGGTTTTCCCAATGTGTGGCTGTAAGGTTGCCGAGCTCTCAGCTGCTGGTGTAGGTTTGTGCCAGCCACGCCTGGCACACGGGGAGGTGGTGACCTTGTACATGTGCAGGGCACGGGCGGCTGTGGGGAGGACGAGAGTTTATGTAGCGCACAGGGCGGGGTGGCAGGCGATGGCATTACTGTAGCTGGACACAGAAGCCTTTATTCGTTTAGTCATTCGGTCTCAGGTTAAGTGCCAAACGTGGCAATGCAGGGATGGAATGCAGGGCTGCTACCTGGAAAGAAAAACAAGGTCTTAATGCGGAAATGCTGTTCTTGGGTGGAAAACGTTAAGGTAGAAAGAAGCAGAGAGGGGTCTGCTGCTGCCGCTGAGCCAGTGGTGGCTTCTGGAGTGCCTTGCTCTGCGTTTGGTGGTGTTGCAGGCTGTGGAGATGCACGTTCTGCTGTAGTGGGCATTAAATAAACCACCTGATTTATCTAGAATGCAAACACGCAGTGGTAGCTATACCACCGAGGAGGATTTGTATGAATCTCTGTTGAACAAAAGCCCAAGATACTTTGTCTTATTTTTTTGGTTTGAAATACCAAATGCCTAAGTTGGAGGGTGCGCTTTCTGTGTTCTGGGGGAAGGTGAATTTGGGGATCTCTTCCCGCAGTAGCACTGAGCTAGACCTTATCTCCTTTTGCATCAAACGGAAGCACTTCCTTGCCAGGCTTCATTGGGCAGGAGAACTGAAATACTTGGTCTTCAGAAAACAAAAAAAATCCTGTTGCTCTGGGGTTTCTGAATGCCTAATGAGCAGTGACTACTTAAAGGGACTTGGTCAACTGGGAAATCCTACCTTTGTCTGAAAAATTTCTCTACATCTGTTCATGTAAGATTATGAAAATGTTTGGAGGGTGAAATGTTACTTTCTCCTTTCAGATCATAGTGTGCCCATTGACACAGGTATGGTCATTTTGATATCCCACAGAATAAATCTGCTCCTCCCAGGGTTGAAGGCTTGCTATGCTTCTGGTTTTCTTCTCTGCGCTGAGCAACTGAGCAATCATGAGTCTAAAGTTCATACCATGGCAGAGCAGCTTGGGGGCATCTCTAATACCTGAAGCTCCTTTTAATTTACAGAGAAAAAAAATCCTTTAATTACTGGATAGATGACAAATATGAGGATCAAAGTGAGACTTTAGAGGCAAAGTTTAACTGCTTGTAAGCCGGAAGTAATCGTGGCTCTCCTTGCTAATGAAGTTTAATGTTGGGACTACAGAGCTGAGAAGGCAGACTTGGGAAAAGACAATGTCAAAGACTTATTTTTTTTCTGCCCTGTGACCAGCCTTTCCCCTTTGGTTTCCTTACCCTCAGCAGGGGACAGGTGCCACGTGCAGAGTCGTTTTGGCCACAGCCCCTTCCTGCAGTCCTGTGTGCTTGTGTTGGGGTCACCCGCATAACTGCTGGTCTGCTCTGACCTTTTCTTCTCAGGCTTCCAGTGCTTCATGCCCCAGAGTGCAAAGGTGACACCACGTCCAGCTCTGGATTCAGGTGATCCTAAAATGGATAGGCTGTCCCAAGTTCCACTCAGGAAAAAAAATGGGTTTTGTTTGTCTCCACAAAATCCGCCTTTTCTGAAAACAGTAACAAGGTTGCTGTGGTTTGATCACTGTTAGCCACAAGCAGAGTTAATGATAGTAGACAAAAAAAGAGCCTAGAAATGTTTGTTACGGAAGTCCATATTTAATCTCTCCCAGCGGCCTTTGACTTGCTTAAAGCTTGCTACAACCTTTGTAATTTCCTAGATTATTGATTGCCCCCTGTGTCTGAAAATGCATTTAATTCTGTGATGCTTTTTCTGGCAATAGGTCTTCCTTTTCACATGGAAGGAATGTAGACTATAGATCTTGCTAGAAATTGATTAGGAGTAACTTCTGGTGGCATGGAATATCTTATATAAGAATAACATAAGCCGTGTGCAGAAGTCTGAGTTGCAGAAGGCTTTAAAGTCAGAAGCCTGCATCCAGCTTTCAGCTTCCGTAGGAGGTTGCTACCCCACATGAGTTCACTGTTTCTGCTGCTCTCTGGTGCAAAGTGTATCCTTTTCTAGTAGGATCATCAGTAAATTAAATACGTAAGAAGGGCAAAACATGGATGAAAATGACACTTCATTCTACAAGCTTATCATCAAAAGCTGGCTTTTATAAGCATAAAGATGAAGTTCCTGGTCCTAAGATGAGGCTGCTAGCCACCTCTCTCGATAATTACTTAGCCTGGCAATAGCTAAAATTCAGATATTGCATCTCTTTTTCCCTCTGGCGCTTTCTGGCTGTGAGGCTGTTAACCAGACAGTTGCTGTCTGTGTCTCTTCTGTGCTGTGTTGCTTTTCCCCTTACTGCTTGTGAGGAGGCTGAAAAAGCCTTGCTGTCTCAGGAGCGGACCTGAAGTCCACATGAGAGCTATACACCAGGTACCTGGGAGACTGCCTTTTTGTCTTCCTGTAAGCAAATGCTTGGCTCTGCTGGAGACCCTTGTGGATTGCTCTTTATGTAGGAGTGTTCATCTCTGGGTTTTCTTGCCTGAATTGCCTTCCACGGGCAGAGAGCGAATACAAAGTGAGATGTGCGGGTCAGGGCAATCATATACCTGGGCTCAGACTGGAGTGTTTTAAAGGGATGGAGCGGGGAGACTGGGACAGGTTGTGACCTGGATGGATCTGGGAAGTAATGCTAGCACTAGTTAATCTGGCTTGTCATTTTCCATTTTATTTACTCCTGGCACTTGATTGTCAGAGCAGGCTTTTATACTGCGTTCTCTTTGTGGCTTAGGCTGCTCAACACTGCTGCAAAATCCTTCTAATCCTTTTTGCCATCCGTCTCTTGCAACGAAAACTCAATTGACAAAGTGAATACTTGAATTTCAGAGAGCAAGTGGGGATTCAGGTTTGGGAAGAATGAAGAATCAGCAAATATGGCAAGACCTTGCTGGGACTGAGGGACTCTTACAATAGGTGAATTAACTTGTGTGCTGTATCTTGACAGCTGTTGAGGGACTTTGCTAGTACCAGGGATCTTATCTCCTTGTACAAGACTCTCACAACTAAATGATACCCACCAACAGGTGCTCAAATAAAAAAAGACCTTATTGATCTCTTTTTTAAGAGATAATGAGGATGCGTTAAGATTGTCCCTCTTGACTTCTGTATCCTGTGTTATAACTTTGCTGCATGGCAGACCCATATGTGGGATGGCACTGCTGAATTAGAAGCTTTCTTAGCTAGTGTGCCTGTGTTCTGCAAGGTATTAGGAAGTATTGCTGCCAAGTGTCTGGCCTTACATTTGTTGGAGAAAGATGTGTTCTTGGGTGCTCTGAACCGGACCAACTGTGTTGGTTGCAATTCTGGGCAGTGCTTTCAGGAATTGAAGATGGCTTCAGGATAGCGGTTGAGATTTACTGTGCTAACCATGTTGGCTGCTGCCAAATGCCTCGCAGCTCCAGAGCGTTACTGTAATCTGCTAGTGACAAAACTGGTCTTTCAGTGTTGCAGCTCTGACTGGGCTGTGGATAAACCAGGCCCGTGTTAGGGCTAAGCAAAACTCCTACAGGAGTGTTCTCATCCTCCTCAGTCTGGTGTCCTGTTATGGAAAGTGCTCTGAGCTTGAGCGTCCAGGCCAGAATACTGGCAGCACCGGTTCTTCAGAAACCAAATCTGGACTGGGGATGATGGGGCTGGAACAGTGGAAGGGGAACAGGCATTTTCTCTCTTATCTTGGAGAGAGTGACCTGTTACTTTTGCTTTTAAATATGAATGAACTCATTCTCCATACCTCAGTTACCGACCATATGGTATTCCTGGTAAAAGTAGCAGATGTTCCTCTCTTGCTGTGTTTTGCTTTGTTACACAAATTCTCTTTGTTTTCTTTCTACCCTGTCTGCAGTGTAATAGTGTTCAGCTCCAGTGTATCAGGTTATTCCCCTGAATTTCTAAATGTGCATTTACAAATAAGGCAGGGGCTGCATAAAATGTTGCTTCGGTTGTGGATCTGGTGCATGTGTGTATATAGGTGGTAACCGAACCCTGCATTCTGGGTCAGTATGCCTAGCTGAATAGTTTCTTCTTCTGTTTTGCTGTTACTTACGGCCTCTGCACTTTGTTCTTCAATATAAAACAGAATGTTCCACCCCACCTTTTTTGTGGTAGTTTGGTTTGTTTTTGCTGGTGAATGCAATTTCTTTGCAGATCTGCATCACTTTGTATCCCAGAGCAGTGTTGTTTTAGTGAGAGAATGGGGATATTTTTGCATATAAATGGTTGTTTTCCATATTCTCCCTGCCAGTATAGTTTTTTGTCCTCTTGTCCTCATGAGCTGCTGTTCCAGTTTAGTAAGGGAGAGTAGGCATATGGTGGTGGACTGCAGCAGACTAATGTCTTTGCGTGCCAGATAGACCATGGCATCCCCCAGTCGGGATGCAGGAGTCGAAGGGTTGCACTCACAAGAGTTGTTCTCTGTTGTGTCTTTATTTGCATGGGGTATGAAGCACTTGACACAACACTAAGAGAAACTTTGGTCCCTGCTGGTGAGAATGACTCAGCTCTTCATAAATCTCATTTCATGTATTCTTAGGAATCCTCTTGTGGGAAGGGGCACATTGCTTTGCCACTGGAGATCTATTGCCCTAAGGCAGTGTCAGAGGCTGGCTGAGCCTGCGCTGCCACGCTGACCTGCGTGTAGTCTGTCGCATGTGCAGCTAGAACAGGTGGGGTCATAAATTGAGCCCTTCTGTAGGCTTCTTGTCTGGGCGTAGATAGACAGTTCCTTCCCCTTTCCCTGTAAACCTAGCCGTGGTCAAAATTTCTTTCCTTCCCCTGTTTAGGGACCCTGCCTGCTAGTCTTCTGTGTAAGATAAGCATGTGTCAGTATTGACGTATTTACTAAGAAGGGTGTCAAACAAAGAAGAATGTGGTGGTAGATTTTTTTTTTTAAGATTTCTGGAATGGGGAGGAGGATTTGCTGTTAATATCAAGGAAGCTGCTGTGGTTTAACAAGAAAAAACTTTTCCGTAGTTCAGTGAGCTATACGGTGATGGGATTGCTTAAGGTTAAACAAATACTAGTTTTGTCTTTCCTTTTTGAGAGAATGCAGATATCAGCTTTCTCCATGTATAAATGACTGTGGAACAGTTCAAAGTGTGTGTGTGTAGGTGTTGTGCTCACTGATTAATGTGATACTGAGAAGAGGCACTAGCACATGTTTTGTGACCAGTCTGTTGATGTGCTGTCTCTTCCTTTACTTTGGAAGGCTTATGGCAGTAGCATGGGTTGTTTCTCCTTTGGGGAAAGCATGAGCCTCTAGAGGAGGGATTCTTTCTGTCTTTCTGGTGAAGAAAGCAGAGGTTGGGAGGTGATTATCTTGGGGTCCAAGGGGTTTGCCTCAGACCCTGCACTAAAGAAAGATCCAGTACAGAACTGCCCTTCCTGTCTGTGCTCAGGAACCACTAGTCCTTTCTGGAAGACTTGTGTCTGGGTGCTCTTGGGCTGGCTGTTTTCTGTTGGGCCTGTAGGTCACCTGTGATGGTGTGTTTGTACAGTGCTGCTTGGCATGTGAGGGCTTGTAGTTGCTACATTCAGTGAGACAAGGTGGTCTTGCAGGCACCTTTAACTGCAAAATACTGTAACTTGCAGGTAGTTCCAAACTTAGTGTGGCCCCTTGGCAGAGCCAGTCAATCGGCCATGCTGTTTTAAGCATCTGCTTGTGTAGGAGACTGAAACCTAGAGGACTGTTTGAGGGAGGAAGAGTGCGTTTGAGGACGTTGGGATTAATGGTAGAGTTACTCAGCTATGATAGATTGCTCTAAAATTTTAATGCTTTTCTTAGTAGAAGACAAAACCACAGGAGTGAAACCCGCTGATAGCTGTGTTTGGGAGCAGGCTCAGGTTCCCGGAGAATCCCACTGGGGCCAGTTACAAGGATGCAAGGAGGCAGCAATTTCATCTTTGTCCTTAATCAGAAGAGGAGCAGCTGCACTGGGGGTGGTGAAGTGCAAGGAAAGGCCAGATGAATGCTAAGACATCAAGAACAGACAGACATCTCTTCTTAATGTTCTTCTTTGTATTACAAAAGTTACCACAGTCTTCCAGAATGTACACCCTTTGAACCAAAAAAAAAAACAACGGGGGGG
>NW_009199373.1:2684-22255 GCF_000690835.1 Fulmarus glacialis | reverse complement strand
GGGGGGAGGGCAAAAAAGCTTAAACTCTGATGGACAAGATCAGTGTTCAAGATGACTGGAGATGTTATGTAGTGAACCTGTGTTCTCTGTCCCACTGCTCTCAGTAGCTTACTCCCCACTGCCATTGCAGCACCCTGTTGTCCGTGCTGCAGGCATGCTTTGGCTTAGTATCAAGCTTTGAAAGATATGTTCAGCAGCAGCTCTTGATCCCAGCCAAGAAGGGGGTGTACGCTTGTGCATAGGTTCTGTCTCTTAAGGAGGCATGACTAAACTGGGGAATAGTTAAATAAATATCCAAAAAACACCCCCCACTCCATCCCCCCCCAAAACCCAAACCAAAACCCCCACCACAAAACCTGCATGCTTTCTGAAAGTACATCTGGCATGGGAGAGGAGCCAGTTTGCTCCTTTTTCCCTGGAGCAGGAGATTCCTGTGTTCCCAGTTGTGGTTGTTTAGGGAAGCCTGATGCAGGTATCTGTAGTAGGGTGGTGATAACCTCTTGCATGAAGGAACATAGCCTCCATTACCAGTATGCAGCTCATCTCTGCACTGAGCTCCAAAAAGAGAGAGCACAGCTGAGCCCTGGTCGAGGGTGTGGTGTGCCTGCGCAAGTCTCACTAGATTGCTAATGCTGCAGCCGCACAGGACCTTTGCAAAATGCACAAAGTAACTGCCCTCGAAACCTTACAAACTCATTCCTATATGCCCAGGGGCGATTTTTTTCAGTCATGGGAAGTCCTGGAGACATTGTTAATGAGTTCAGCTGAGGAAATAGCACAAGGAACTGTGGGAGAGGGAAGGCTCACTCTTGCGTGTGAAGCATGAACTGGAGTGTGTGCAGAGAGGGTAAAGAGGTGTGGTAGTGATCTTAAGAAGGAACGAAAGAGAAATGAAAGCAGAGGTGAGGCTGTGTTAAGACTTGAAGACGAGGGGAGAGAGCTGGCAACTGGAGAGGGAGAGCCACTGGCAAGGAAAGGCTTAGTCTTTACCCCTTTCATAAATCTGGTTTTATAAATTAATAAGTATCAAGCTTATGTCAGTGACTGTAGCTACAAAAATAAAAACGGAGTTAAGCATTTACTGATAAGAATTTGAGGGAAGCCTGTTTCCAAGCAGTCTTGCTCCTTGATTCTTGCTTCTGAGCCAAATTATTGGCATGTTCTGGGACAGAAATAGCTCATGTATCTGAGTGACCTTTTAATTTCCTTTTCAATCTCCTGAATCTACTGTGATGAACAAAGAAAGCATTTTGGTGCAGATTTTATTGCATGTTTGCAGTAGACCAAATAGCTCTGATTTCTCTGGGTGTTATATAGCAAGAACCTGCTGTGAGAGTAAGATCCCAGGGAACCAGTCGTGGTTCAGATTAAAGAGGTGGTTTCTCTCCATGTGATGGTAGCTCATGATATCTTTGTAGCAGTTTTCTGTTCTGTGTTTATACCGCAGTTGTGGTCTGATTCCTGGGCTCCGATTTCTGCCTCCCTCTGCCCCGCGACTGCGAATGAGGCAAGAAGTGCTTGTGAAGGGCTACTTTTGCCTAGTCACATACCTGTCCGAAGCAAAAGTTTATCCTTTGGCATGTGCCCCATGCTTCCTGCATGCATCTCTTCCCTTGCAGTGACTTCCATAGTCACAACAACCAGCTGTAATTTATAAAAAAAGATGCTAAAAAGCATGTGCTAAAGAGAAGGGGATAAGAAATGATGTTTCAGCCGAGAGGCTTTCATTGGGTGAGGGGATGAGGGAGGTGCACGCAGCAGAGGAAGAAGCAGCATGAGGTCAGTGGGCTTCTTATTGCACACCATGAAAAGATCTCGCAACTAAAATCTGATCTAATGTTTTCTTCCTGTGTGTCTTACATGAAATGTTTTCCATGTAAGGCACAGGAAAGCGTGCTGTAAGGAAGCATGTGGCTGTCATTTATTTCGGAAAATGTGCCTCAGCATTCAAACATAAGAAAACAGACCGGATAGACCTGTGGTAGCTGCAGCTTTTATTGCCCACGTTTATGTTATTTAAAGACTAGTCTTCTCCAACTTGATTCTAGTGAAATAACAGGCTTGCCTGAAGTCTACTGGCTACTTGTAGGTGAGGAGAATAAGCCAAGCGTTGCTGGGGATAGGCCTGACATTTCTCAAGTCAACCTAATTGTATTACCCAGCTGATAGTAAGCCAAAACCCTTCCAGAAGGCTTCTCGAGCTCTGGTTTGACCGTTGGTAAACAATTTCTTATGCAAGTCACTTACACAAAGCAGCCCACGGTTCAGGTGTGGTTTTAAGAAGAAGCGTTGATTATGTTAATCACTTCTCTGAAGTTCTTCAAGTCTGATTCATTCCCCTGATACCCTTTTTCCCTCAAACTTCTTTCCTGGCATATAATAGTGGAGGAAAAAAATTTCTGTCTAGGAAATGGGGATTTAAGCATTTCTTGTCTAATAGAAGCAGAGGATTCCTTTTTTCCTCTTGAAATGAAGGTGTTTGCAAACCTTGGGTTAATCTTCTTAATATCTAAAAAATAATTCTAACCCTTAACATTGGCTAATTCTGTGAACCGGACCCTCCCAGTGTTGATGATATTAAGGCAGTAACTTGCATGTCCTCTGTTCTAGTCTCCTCCTCAGCTTTTTTTAGGCTTCTGCAAAGTCTGAGAGTCTCATTGTACATTGTGCATCTTTCTCTTGTTGCAGTGTCTTTCTCGTTACTAGCATAGGTCTTAATTCACCAGTCTCAAACCTTCCGCATTTTGTGTGTAGGCCTGGGTCAACACTCATAGAAGTGAACTGGGATCCCTGTGCATGTCGTCACCTGTTGAGGATTGGTTTGTAGGTGAGCTCTATAGCCTGCTCTCAAGAATGTGCAGTGGGCGTCGAGCGTTACTGTGCTCTGAAATGGCACGGCCCTCACAAGGCTGGTTCTTTCCTCTTTCTGCATTTCTTCATTCTCATCAGATCAGGAGTCCTTCCTGCAGTTAGGAAGTCTGATGGCCAAGCTTGTTTCCCCAGAAAAGAAAGAAAGCAAAAATTTCGGGTTGGGCATCTTGCAACTGCTGGCGCTGCAGACCATCACCTGCTCTGCTTTTCTCCTGCAGGTGGAAGTACCTGCAGTGTTTGCAAGGAATAGTTTAGCGTTCCCTTGATGAAGATGGTGTTGGGGGTGTACCCGTTAATTCTATAGAAGCCTCCCTCCTGAGGGCCTTTGCCTCTTGAGAAGAGTAACTTTTTATGTCGTGTGATGCAGAGTTCTGAGATTGAAACTTGCTGTTGGTCTAGTGACAAAACCCAACAGCTTTCATTGGTCAGAAAGAAAGATTTCTGAATGGGAATGCTTCTTCAAAGAACTGAAACTTCTTCCCTATTACATCTGTTTCATAGCAAATGTAGCCTAAATATAATTAGCTTCTTCAGATTTGGTTTGTTTGCAAGGAACTGGTGAAGACTATTGATGCCTTTGATGTAAATAAAGCATGGCTGTGCTTGGCAGAGAAGATGAAACTTAACCTTGGTCTCTCAGAAGTAAGTTGTTGGGTTCTGTCGTCAGCAGCAGGTGGTCCTACCTTTCAAAAGGGCCAGTAATAGTGTTTCACTGGGATTTCTTTCCATTTGCAGGGGTGGTGTGAAGCAGCCTTTACAGTGATTCCCAGCAGCTATACTCAAGTGCCTCTGAGGAGTGCGATTTGGAGGTGGTGGTGGGGCTGGAGAGGGAGGTGGAGGCTGCGGGACTGTTGCTAGAGGCCAGGGAAGGGGATGTGGCTTTTGGAGAAAGGGCTTCTGATAGCTATTGTGCTTTGTAGTATGCGGTAAGGGGGTGGTTTCCTCAAAATGTGCCTTATAGTATCCTGTGGAGCCTTAATGGAGCTATTTATTTTCTACAATGCAGGCTTCTCTTTGTCTTCCCCCCACTTCCCTCTGCATGTGAAGCAGTGACTCTGCTTCATGAGGAAAGTAGATCCCAAGTGCAAAGGGAGACAAAGAAGATAGTTTGTTGTCCAGAGCCATCTGTTAAATGTCATGTTCAGCTCACCCAGAAAGGCAGTTTTAGGTGAGCTAGAATGTGTATAAAAGCAGGTGGAGGCTAGCCTTTTCACAAAATAAAGCTTGTAAGTGGCCTTTTAAAAGATCACAAAATCATACAATCGTTTAGGTTGGAAAAGACCTTTAAGATGATCAAGTCCAACTGTTAACCTAGCACTGCCAAGTCCACTTCTAAACCATGTCCCTAAGCACCACATCTCCAGGTCTTTTAAATACCTCCAGGGATGGCGACTCAACCACTTCCCTGGGCAGCCTTTTCCAATGCTTGAAAACCCTTTCGGTGAAGAAATTTCTCCTAATATCCAATCTAAACCTCCCCTGGTGCAACTTGAGGCTATTTCCTCTTGTCCTATCCCTTGTTACTTGGAACAAGAGACCAACACCCACCTCACTACAACCTCCTTCCAGGTAGTTGTAGAGAGTGAGTTGTAGAGAGAGATGCTGATGGAAGCCTGGACAGTTGCAAATGACAGACCACCAGCTCCTCTGGATACTGCTGCTGTACATGATGTTCACAATACAATCTTTCCCTGAACTTTATACATGGAGCTACAAATGACATCTGGTTTTTTCCCCAACAGTTGTTTCTCTGTGCATTTAGTGAAGAGAAGTGAGGTTAGCTTAAAAAAAAAAAAATCTTTGTCAGTTCCTATGCAGGAAACTCTGCATAATGTATTTTTTTCTTGTGGATAAGAATGAGAAGCTCAGTTAACTTGTGCATGTGAGACAGTTGACAATCTGTTGATGTTTAGACCTTTCTGGAAGATACAGGTTTTCTTATTTATAAAGCATGCCTAATGTAAGTTGTTGCTCTGTTTCTTTTCAACTGTTGCTCCAGTGCTGTTACTTTACTGTTGCTTCCTGTTGTCTGTTCAAGAGATGCCAGAGAATTGTTGAGCAGGTTTCTGATACTGGTACCAGGCTAACTGCTTCCCTCTCTCCCCCCCAAGCATTTGTAGGAACTAACACTTGGGTCTCTATATGGTTTTTTATTTAAAATGTTTGGCTTTAGAGGAAAAGGAAATTGGTAACACTGGAAGATGGAGTGAATGGATTTAGCATGTTGTTGTGCAGCAAAGTTAGACTGCAAAGGCGAAAGGAGAACAGCTTCGATGAGGACGACTGCTGACTCTTGAAAGACTAAATTGCATGTCAGATTGACAAAATGGGGAGAACAAATTTAATCTTAAGAGTACAGTAATAAAGGGATTGGGTGAATTCCCTTTGAGAAACTCATTTGAAAATAGATTAAATGAACATGAAAATCCTCTGCTGTTGAAAGTCGTTTTAAATCTTCATGTCGCAGTTTGGTGGGTTTTGCATATTAATTTTGCTATCCTGTAAGCTCTTGTAGCTGATCTCTTTGTGCTGCTGCTTGGAGCGCTATGTTACAGGTAAAAACATGAAGAGGATGACTTTTAAACTAGCTTGCTTTATACTAATTCTAATAACCTTTATTTAATCAATTCACTCTGAGGGAACCTTGTCTCCAGAGACAGGAAATTGCTTGAGGATTACTGGCTGTGGCAGGACCTTCATATTTATTTGCAAAATGTCGGGGGGGGTGCAGCGGGATCAGTCTTCCTTTAAAGGCAGTTGAGGCTGAAGTTGCTGTGCTTTTCCCGTGAGGCTGAGTGGAGGTCACTGGGAATTCTGTGCTAGAATGTTTTTTTTTCCTTGACAAATAGTTTGATGGCTTGAGTGTACTTGCACAGGATGCTTGGAGACGCATAAAAACCCCAAGTAAAGCAGAGATTCCCAACTGGATGTACTGTTCACTTAGCTGCTACTGGCTTGGCAGAGTTGTCTCCTACCCTGCAGATAGCAGTGTGTTAAATGTGCCTGCTCCAAAATGCCCTTTTTAGGGGCAATGGGGAAGAATCTTCCACTTTTCAGCTCTGTGTGTGCAAGAGGAGTGTGGGGAAGAGGTGCTTGGGGCAGCATGTGTGGTATCCCTTATGTTCATGTGCCCAGCCTGTTGACATTGAATATAAGGACGCTGGAGAAGTAACAAAATGCAGAAATCCAATAAAGACTCTCTACTCTCTTCCTGTTGCTTGTGTTCCATGGAAGCTTGCCTGGTAGCTGGCCCATTAAGGGGGTGGAGGACTATGACTAGAGCCAGGAGGGAGGCAGTACCCGGGAGCGGTGCGCTTGCCTGAGGGACAGCAGGCAGTACGTATTGCTTTCAGGGAGGCAGCTGCCCAGGTCACTGGGTGATGGCAGGATGCTTCACCTCTAACTTCTGGTCCCAGTGGTAAAGAGGCATTGCATGTGGCTTTATCCGGGGTTTGTCTTTGCACATGTGAGTATTGGGAGGGAATCTGATCTTCGGGAGGGTTTTCCCTGGAGTTTTGAGGCAGACTGGACAAAGCCTAGCTCTGCTTTTGCAGTCCTGGGTGGTCTAGTGAAAAAGCCAAGGTGCGAAACAGAAGGTTAAATAACCTGTATCCTCTGAGTTTTGGGTGTATCTCCTTCTGACCTAGCATTGGCATGTGTGTGATTCTTGCCTGCATTGCAACAGCACTTTGTAGCCTTTCTCACTGTTGCACAAAACTGTAAGATTTACTGCCGGACCAAGCTGCTGACTCTTTCTGTCCTGCTTTGTACAACTTTTTCCCCTCTTTCGGCTTCGATTTCATTTGACTTCCTCTAACTAGACAAGCCTGTGTTGCCTTTGGCTGTCATGGAGCACTCTCATCCAGCTTTCTGGCTTTTAATCTGCATCAAAACCAGGATGCTCGGAGCCCTGATTTAGGGGGAGGGTTTAGATCTAGAGCATCTTTACGCATAGTAAATTATTTCTGCCACACTTTAATGTGGATTGAAAATGGAGCTGGTTTTAGGAGCAAGAAGCCTGTGCAATTACTTGGCCCGGCATGTTGCACAGGCTGCTCGCTTAAGTCAGAGAGTGGTTCCACACACCGTAAACTTCAGCAGCAAAGCTGAGGTGGGAATTTCTTAACCTCTCCCCAGCTGCTGCTTCCACTGGCCCCAGAGCTGTGCTGGTGCCAATTTAATGCTGGAAATCTTTAATGCACAACCTTTGAATGGTGGTTGTAGGTCTCAGGAAGCCCGTTTGCCACCCTATTAGAAAGGGACCTGTCCTGGGGATTCTGCTTGGAGCGCTTGGTCTCCTCGTGGTGCTTGTGTATGTCCCACAATGACGCATAATGAGCCGCAAGCCATCTTGGAGTGCCCCTCTGGCTTGATGCTCCTAGCTTGTGCTGCTCAAATCAGAATATAATTACAACTGATCCCTTGTTAGAAAATCAAATTAAACACAGCCTGTTGAGGGAAGCCAGTTAGAGAGAAAAGGCTGTGGGGGTCTTCTGCATAGTGATGTGTGCTCTCTGTGAGCTGGTAATTGCGAGAGTGATTTAAAAGAAAGGAAGCTGTTAGGACTGTTATTTCCCACCCCCTCTTCTCTCGGCCCTTGAGTATTGACTTTTGAGATTAATTTATGGCACCTTGCCTAGAGTTTGAAAGCCTTAGGTCGAATATTGGGGTGGACACTGGTGTGCCTGCTGCCGGTGAGGGTGCCCAGCTGGGGAGCCTGCCCGGGCTACCTTCTGTAGCCACCCTCGACCGTGGCCTCACGGGAGCGGGTCTGCGTGCAGGCGGTGTGCTAGTCATCCTACAGTTTTAGTTGCCAGGGGTTTGAATGGCAACGCAAAACTTGAATTTTCCTTTTTCAGTTGTATGCTGGCAAGAGTGATGTGGCTGGGCTCTGTGGAGTGAAACGTGCCCAATGCTACTGTGATCAGTCTCTGCCACAGTGAGGGTTAGTGGCCAAAAATGTGCATCTGTGATGTTAGCATCCTAAATAGGAAGAGCATCCTAAATAGGAAGAGCAATAGGAAACATCTAATGACTTTGCTGCTACTAAAAAAAGAAGAGTAAAGGGAAATAGTGAGCTAATAGATACAAAACTGAGCCGTGGTGCTGAGACCTTTTGAAGGCCTGCTTTTTTTCCCCCCCTTATTGAGATCTATTGAAGCAGTTCTCTGCTGTGTTAGAATCCCAAATGCAGTCTTAAAGTCAGAACCAGAATTTGAAACTGCTTTTTAACTTTCTCAGTTTGGTCAATGATACTAGGCTGTTGGAAGATGAAGTTTCAGAGGACTTAAGGGACAGTCTTATTTCTCTGTGTGTGTGTGTGTTTATCTTTGAAAAGACCTTTGTGCTGACAGACATCTAAACATCAAGGATTTGTTAGCTTGGAAGGTTCTGGTATTACAACATGTCTGTTCCGGAGAACTTTCTATATAAACTGTGATACAAATAATAAGCACTGCACAGCAATTGTCATCATCCTTTGGAAGTGGGTGAGTGGATGTTTTCATATCTGGGATGGCAGTTTCTAAACTTCAGTTGTGTGTCACAGCTGTGCCTTTAGAAATAAAAGTAAGACTGCCTCCATCTTCTAGTATAGTTCCTTATTTAAATGTCAGACTGGTTCACTGAAGTTTATATATAGAGGGCTTTGATAGGAAAAAAAGATTTCCAAGATGGGTGTCCTCTTCAAATGGCTGTACTGTCTGGTGGTATTGCAGGTGATGCTTTTAGCCACATCAGTTGAAATGAAAGCACAGGTGGTAAAGATGGGGAGAAGCACGTTCTAGTAGTGAGGGATTATAAAATAAGCCTTTACTGTACATGGGCCTTGTGGTGCATTCCCTGAAACAGATTAACACAGCTGCATATATGAGAAAAGCATCCTGGATATACAAGTGACCTTACCAATTCAGTGCTGCTTCGAGAACCCTGTTCTTACTGAAAGTAACATTTCAAGCTTGTATGTGGTTTTGAGAGGTTCTGCCTTTGCATGGCTTTTCTTTATCCTCCTTCCCTGAAGCCATTTCAGTTTACTGTGAGTTTTCTTTTTTAGGACTTATTATTTTTGGAAAGCGTTCTGGAACATTTTGTGCATATGGTCCTCTGTAAATGTGCTGTTGTACTGATTAAAGCTGAAAGTATGAAACTTAGCCTTTCTGATGCAGTGCAGCAGGGGAAAAATGCTGAAACAATAGTTTCCAAAAGGAATGCTTTTCCAAATAAAGACATATTTAAAAAAAAAAAAAGCCCCAAATTGGGAAAGGTTGCGTGAGATGTGTTCTCCACTATCGCCCAGCCTCTACTTTCTCCCATAGATTGCATAGATGCCAGTATGCTTAAAAAAAAAAAGCAAATCCCTTAAAGCAGATCCAGCACTTCTTCTTTTTTTTTTTTTTTTAGTAACTGATTTCTCTTCATCACTGGTGATGTGACCCCATTGCTATAAGCATTTTTGTAATAGCACAGAAATCTGCCATGCATTGGAGTTGTGTGCATTAACCTGCCTGACTCTCCACCCTGCCCCTCCACAGCTCTGCTTTTCCTTCCTACTGGTGCCTGGAAGTTCACACCCTGCCCATAACTAGCTTGTCTTTCCTTGTTTGGAAGGACAATCAGATTTTGATCCCTTGTCTTCCTCTTCCCAAGTAAAACAGAAAAAGTTTCCAGTGAAATTCTGTGACTTCCAAGGAAACTTCTTAAAATTTGGGGAGCTAATGATGACTAGGGCTTTCTCTCAGACTTCCCAAGGCAAGGAAAATGGGATGATTTTTTTTAATTCAGTCTTAAGATTCAAATCTTCTGTGACTGTGTCAGATCTGGCATGGCAACCACAGTACTTGGAAATGTGGAAGGATCTTCACAAGACTGAGACTTTCTAGCAGTTTGTCTCTGACTCTGTTTCTAAAAGTGTGAGAGTGATATTTACAAGAATAAAAACCGGGTCCCAGAGCAAGCTCTGCTGTGGTGTCCTCTTTACTGTGTCACGGGATGGGAAAGCAAATCAACTGAACAGAAAATATTTTATGGCTTAAAGGCTATGATGTGAAACAACGTTACTACGTGTTGATGTATCGGAGTACCTTGCTAACAGTTTGTCCTCTGCAGTGGGTGTCTGACCAGTCGGTCCTGAAGTGAAGTACATTTTTTGGAGGCCTGCTCTGATGTCTTCTTGGGAAGATGGAATTAACTGCTGCAGTGCACAGATTTATTTAGAAGACCAGTGTGGCTGGTTGGTTGGTTCTTAAATCTTTAATATACCATGCAAAAGGATGGCAGTTTAGACTGTAGGAGATGGACATCTGTGAACTATGGCTGACAGTGATGTAGCAATGGACTTTTAAAGTGTGCAGTGAAAATATGCTTGCTCTGGTTTTCCTTGAGGGATCCAGGAGCCCCTCACTTGGCTGACTTATGCCCAATGAATTCATCCTCCATACAAAATGTCTTCAAAATGCCCACATAGGTCTTATGGTTCTCAAGGAGATACTGCATAGAAAATTGTTGGGGGTCAGGGGTTGGGATCTGCGGTGTCATCTTCTTTCTGATGCTTCTTGGATGTGCACAAGTGTTTCTTGAAGAGACTCTAGGCCTCTTTTCTTGTCCACTTTCATTGGCTGGATAATTAGGAACAGAGGAAACTGGCAAGCAAGGTGTCCTGAGCAGCAGCAAGTGTGTTGGGGTCCTTGTTATGCTTAAAAATTGCCCTGTGCATCACACTGGGCTGAGGAATGGTGAACCATTTGGGGTTAATCCACAACTGACTTCAGAGTTTCCATCATGCAATGGACAATGAAGGGTACTGAATATCACCCCTTTTTCCTCGTGGCAACCTTGCACCTCTTCTTTGCACACCTTGAAAAGTCTGTTCCTTCCGTGTTCCTTACCTCTAAGGGGACTGTTGGAGTTGCAGCTTGTTCAGTCCACTCAAGAATATCTTTGAGCCTGCTGTGTATTTCTCTTTGGGCTGCAGCAGGGAAGAGGCTGGTATACAAAGGCTTGCACCCAACTGCTAGCATGGAAGGGAAATAGATGGAGGAAGGAAGTGGTCCCTGCCTTTAGCCCGCAGAAGAATATGCTCGGCTAACCTCAGGATGACTTCTTGAGGAACGTCAAGTGAGATAAGGAGGCAAGCAAGGGAGGGGTGCAAAAGCATGATCTAGATGCAAACGGGACTTTAGACTGTGATAGGAAGGATAGAGAGGAGGAGACTGGGGAATAAGCTATGCAAATTGGTGAATCTTGCAGGTTTATTCACTTGGGGTCGGAATGTTGGTGTGACTTTCCCAGTTGTAAGGGACTGGTTATCCAGTAGTAAAAAATCCAGTTTCCTGGCTGTTCTTAAAGCTTAAGTGTGCCTTAGTGGGGCTGTGGTGAGTTAGGCACATGCTGTTTATCAGAGATTAAAATGGAATTTCAGAATTTTGCCTGTCCAGCAAGCTTCTTTCTGAGCGAACTCTAACGTTCCCTCTTGAAAATGGGAGTTCTGCGTCACCAGCAATTGCGCTGGTGTTTTAGAAACCTTTGTGAGAGAGAGGAGGTGAAAGCTAAAACAAGATATTTATGTGAAAGAAACCGCTAAATTTACAGGTCATGGGCTAAACCCTGTGGCACAGTTGGGGAATGAGGAAGGAAACCCAACAATTCAGGTCCCACTACAGGTTGCAATCAGGTCTTGGTTTCCAGGAGGATGTGCACTAATTCCAGTGTCCGGAATAAGCTGCTCGGTCTGCCCTAGTGATTCCTCTCTGTAGCAGGGGATATGTGCAGTTCAGCCCTCTGCTTTATGCTGTGCCTGTGCTATGCAGAAATCTGCCTTTTTGTAATTCAAACATGAAGGCGTAAAATGAAGCTACCAAACACACATGTTCTAAATCATCTGGTTACTCTGTGTGTGTGTATGTGTGGAGAGTTACATGGTTGTTTGGTTTTTCTTATTTCTTCTTTTCCACCTTTTCTGATTATCCTGGATAATTGAGAGTTGGCTGTGCTGAAAAGTCAGATGATTAAGATTTTTCTAAACTGCCTGCAGGTAACTTTGAATGCTTTGCTTTTTTCTTTGTGCCTAGTTTAACTGAACAATTTAATTGAACTGTGAAGTTATCGCAAAATGTTAAAAATACAATTCTGTTTCTAAAAGCTTTCAATTAAACTGGTTTAGCTGCAGAAAGTAAGTAGAATTAGGGATTTCCTTCCTCTGCTGGCACTTGAACTTGATTTTTCTGTAATTTTTCTTATTAAGCAGCCAAGAGGATGACTTTTTTGTTTTAAAGCTTGACTGCTTATTGAAAGCAGACAAAATAAGGATACAACAAAACCAGCAAGTAAGGCTGAGGGTTAAATCCTCTGAACCACACTGCTTACATTAGGTTCCATCTGCAGCATGACCATGAGGCAAGAACAATCCTTGTGTTTAACCTTTCAAAACGTATACTGTGCACACCCATCACTCATCCCACTGCCAAGATCTTTGCTGTGTGCATTCAAGAGATAGCAAACAATTTCTGAGTATTATTCTGTGAGGGGGAAACTATGTGGATAAAATAGAGGTTTCTGATGTGCATGAGGAAAACTAATTTTCTTTTGGCAAGTTTCAAGTATGGTATTTAAAAGCAAGCCAGTAGCATTCCAAACATACTGAACACTTCCCTAAACAAACTGTGAAGAATCCAGGTTGAAGACCTGTTTTCCAGCAAAGGTGACACAGGACATGGCGGTGCCAGGCATCTTGAGCAACTGGAGAGCCTCAGACTGCCCTGTCCATCCCCCTGACATCCTATGTCCTTGGTGCACCAGAAGTACCTGAATCTGGTTCTCTTTCATGTCCTGAGCATATGACCTTCCAAAGAACACTTTTCCATGGGGACCTAGGAGTCCTGCTGTAAAGAAATGGGGAAAAAATCAGAAAATTAGTCATAATCCTGGGAAAATGTATGCATGCTTATGAAGGGATCTTGGATCAAAGGATACGAGTTGGCAGCTTCTGAAGGTCTAGGAGATAAATGGCAGAGGTCCCCAAACAGCTTAGCTTAGAAAAAGCTCCTGCCATATACGAGTGCCTTTGGAATATATACGAGTCATCTTTGGAAACGGCTGATTGTGGTTTAAGAGCGAGCAGAAAGTCTGGCCTGCGTGGTTCCAGTGGAAGTTGATGCCTGCTTCAGGGAGTTCATGTAGAAGCGAACTACTGCTTGTTGTCTGAACAGGGCTGGCCATGCAGCGAGGGGGACTAATGCTGAAGCATCACTGGGAGGGTTGCTTGATGACAAGACTTCAAGGGAAAAAAAAGAGCCGGGGATGGCTGTAACACGGGAGCAATGAGCACTTTTTCCCTTGTTGATAGCATTCCCTGAGAGGGTGCATGCCTATTGACTTTGTGGCCATAGAGGACAGTTTATTTTCTTATCTGTATTTAGTAAGTGTTTTTCAAAGTGCACATTAAAAAGAAAGCAAAAAAAAAAAACCCCCTCTATTGACTGACGTACTGTTAACAGAGAAGAATCTCCTCTCCTCTCCTTACTGTATTTATGGGAACTGCTGGCTATACTAAATATTATCTTTGAAAACATCTCTGTTTAAACTTAATCGTCCCATAACCCTTCAGCTTAGGCTGTGGCATGTGAAACGGGTCTGAAGTGTCCTTGCTCCGTATACTCGTGCTACTGGTGGCTTCTGCGTCATTGTTTCTAGGATCCATTAAAGGAACCAGCCCATTCCTTAATGCTATGTGTAAACAGAGAATCGCTTTGATTCACATGAACCCATGAATTGTTAAGCTATCTCCCTGAGAGTATGTCTCTGACAAATGTGTGTGCTCTACAATGCACTCCAGTTAACTTCTGGAGGTGGAAGCCTGAAGAATTGTTATGAAAGCTGCTTCCCCCTGAGCTGTAGGTATAAGGAATGTGCTAAAACAACAGCCAACTTTCAGAGAATTGAATGTCTGTCTAAATAGCTTCCCAACCACCAGCTCCCCTCTGGGAAGAAAGGATACCTTCTTATCTAGCCAGAATCTCTTTCATCTTCTAATTTTGCCAAGGAAAAGTCAAGGCTGGGAACAAGTTTTGTAACTTGGCTGAAGCCCGAGGGAGGATCCTGGAAGGCGGTACCTGTGTACATTGTCTCCTAACAATTCTGAGGGGTTTATCGATGCTATCTTCCCACTAAATGGTTTTGCTGCCTTTGTGTCTCCTTCAAATCCCACAGTGAACTAAATCAGCTTAGTGGGATGTTACTGTAGGCATAGCAGCAGCAATTTACAGCATTCCTTGTGGGGCAGCCACAGGCCTCTGGCAGACAGGATCCCTGATAACCTGGGACTCAAGTGACTTGGTAGCTGAAAAGAGATGGGGAAACCGGCCCGACTGTAGAAGAAAGGAGTGAAACAGCACTGTGCTTTGGAGCAATCTGTTAGTGAATTGAGAATAAGCAATAATTGATTCCCCCAGAAGATATTCTTGTTTTAGGTATCTCTAACTTGGTGGTTGTTCAGAGACCAGAATTGGACTTGCTTTGCATGGCTTTCACATGCACTTTTTGGGAGAGGAAAACGCCTCTGGGGCAAGGTAGCACACCCCGGGCAGCTCAGCAAATTCTGTGATAATTGCATGCCCGCTTCCCTACCTCTCCTTCTGGATGCTGATCTGTCACCCAGCAAGCACTGTTCCAAGGGCAGGGAAGGCCACCTTTAAAAGACACCTTGGCAAGACTTGCAGAGTTTGTTATACTAATGAGGCTTCATTAAATTGGAATGGGGAGGACAGACCTGTCTTGATCTTATCAGAAGGGCTATTTGCTGAAGATGGTGCATTGCTTTGTCAGAGCTGTAATTCAGTGTAGAGCAGTGACTCTTAGAAGAAAGCAGCCAGCTGTTGGCCTGGAGTATAGGCCAGATGCTGACCTCTTCCAACTGAATATGAACTTAAAATCCATGCGGGAGATCTGACTTGAGAGGAGGGGGCAGATGTACAGACTAGCTGGCTTGGCTTTCTTCACAGAGGAGTATTTTTTCATTCCATGGTCTAATTGTTGCTGAAGGAATTCTAGCAGGTGAGTGGCAGCATCCTTACTCCTTTCTGCATGGTAGGAGTTCAGTGAACAAAGTGTTGGCTCCTCGTCTGTGGAAGACATGAGAATTCTATAGGCTGTGCTACAGGCGTAGAGTGGGATAGTTTCACTTCTCCCCCTCCCCCTCCACATGAAGCAAGAAACAAAAGGGGCAGACACAGAGTTTATTGTATCATCAGCTCCAGACTTGCCACATGGCAGTTTAAATGTCATCTTGAAATGACATTTCAAGGCGGGGGTGTATGCAGACAAAGAATTCTTCTTTGGTTAGAGACTAATTGACTTGAAAGATCCAAATTTTAAAGATAGCCCTTTTGTGAAGTAAATATGAGCTAAGTAGTGACATGGAACTAAGAAAACCCTCTTTTCACTAGGACGACTTCCAGGTTTAATGACACATCTACATATTCCCTCCCATAATGCAGCTTCTTTTTTGCCTGAGTAATTGGAAATGGGAGTTGTGGCTGTTTGAGTCGTGCGTTTCTCTGGTCAGTGCTGGCCTGTTGACTTCATCTCAGAAGTACTTACGGATCTGAAAGTCATATTGCCTTCCCTAGTAGTAGGAGCACTAACCCAGGTCTCCCATCTGTTCTCACAGGGTACGAAAGAGTATGATACCCGCCTCTGCACCTCTCAAATTTGTTTGGAGTTATCCAGCAGTTTTGAATTTCTATGGGAAACTTTGCCAAAAAAAAAAAAAATCCCACTTCAGTATGAATATCCATTTAACTGAAGAAGCTGTGGCTGAATGGGGTTTCCCTCAAAATTAAAAGTATTCCTGTGGTCAAGCATAAAGAAACATTAATTTCTGCAACTTTTTTTTCCCTGAGAGCTTTAGATGTTTGAGTAAGGAATAGCATGATATAAGTGTTGAAATGTATCTCTGTGTGGCTTTTTATTTGGTTGGTTTTGGGTTTTTCTTTTTGTTTGTTTGGTTTTGGGTTTTTTTGGTTGTTTTTTTGTTTGGTGTGATGTGTTTTTTTTTTTTAACTCCATCACTCACCAAGTCTTTATCCCAATTTTCTCCTTCCTGCTTTGTAAAACCAGTACATACAGATTTTTAGTCCCAACTTTCTTTCATAAGCATTGGAGTAACGCATGATACTGTTACTCATTCAGGTCCAAAGTTACCATTGGAGGTTTTGCAGGCTAAAAGCATACTAGGTTGGTGGGACATGTATTCTGCTAGGTCTTTTTTCTTCATTAAAAATAGGGTCCAACTTTGTGCTTTCTTGATTTTCCAAGTGTACTTTGTGTGTTTGTGTACGAGTCTGTTTTTGCTGTGACAGTGCCTGATAGGCTATGGCTGAATCCCTCAGTCCTCAGGTATGAGCAGTGTCACATCCTGCAATTTTAATTGCTACGCTCTGTACTGTCAGAACATTATACCTGAGGTTTGCAAGCTGTTTTACATTCCTCCTCATAAGCTTGTGTTTGCCTGCCTGCTGGCTGGCTGTCAGGTTTGCTGTGCCTCTCCAGGTGGCTGAAGAAGCATTTGATTTATTTATCCTAGCTGTCTAGTACAGTCTGCTGCGTCTTAGAGACCTTCTGAAAGGTGGTGGGGGTGTAGGAAGGCTGGCTTTCTTGAAGTTATTTTGAAACAAATTCTCCAGATGCTATATCCTCCAGGGTTGTCTTGAAAGGAAAAGCTAAAATTGGTTGTAAGCTAGGCAGTCTTCACACCTGAAATATTAGAGGGTGAGTGAAAAGTTCTGGTGTCTCTATAATGCAGCTCCTTTTAGTATTTCCTATGCAGAAGATTGCCTTTTCTGCTCCTGTTACCTTGTGAACTGTGAATACTTGGTAAGATTCCTAAATGCTAGAACATGCAAAAGGTCGCTCTTATTTGTTTCTGAATTTCCCCTTTTCCTCCCCTCCCCAGATGTTGTAGGTGTTTGGCTCAACATTTACTGTTTGTTTCTTTGTTTTTGTAGACCGAGGCACTCCTGATCAACCAGATCTTTCGGGAATTTTTTAAAAAGAAACCTTGGTGGGTAAAAGATGTGCCATGGAATGGTAGCACCAAAGAGCAACACAGGATCGTCTCTTGCCTTGACTAGCCATGGGTTATTTCTTCTGCTAGTTATCTTTGGTACCTTTATTTTGGAAGCACAGGCCACAGGTAAGTGAAACCTTTGCATATGCTGTAGGGAGGAGGAGATGTCTAAGTATGGAAGTGGCCTTATATTTTTATGGGGAAGCTGGTGATGGTTGATGCATTTGTACACATCTTTCAGTACTCACAGGAAATGTTTTATCGCTAGTTGTTAAGCAGAGGGCAGTGTCTGAACTGAACGAGTCTTGCACATTAGTAAATAAGTGCTCGTCCTTTACACTGTCATTTTGATTTCCCCAGCTTTCTTCCCCTCCGTTCTCATCCCTTCACTGCAGCTGGGGGCACTTGGACTGTCTCAAGAGCATGGACCATGTTTTGGTTGAGTGAGATTCTCATGTAGACGCACTTATCTGTATGCCCTGTAGCAAATGCTCGTGTGGAGTAGTTTTGGAAGCACAGACTGTCTTCAGCTCTTCGCGCAGCTGATGAATCTGTTCAGTGTTTCCTTGTGTGCTATCTTCTGACACCTCAGCACCCGCTAACTGCACCCCTGTATTAGATCCTCTTTGCAGCTTGCATTTTTTCCTCTCCCCTTTCTAACTTCTTTATGCTTATCTGATGGACAAGTTTCTGAATAATGTAAATAGCAGTGCAATGGAATGATATGTAAAAAGTCAGCAGAGATGAGGGGATCTGCCTTTTAGAAATGAGTGGAAGAAGAAAATATACCAGATACTCACAAGGTAGTCCATGATGTAAAGTATGTGCTTGTTTATGCAGTCTACCCTGAAAGATGTCTTTTCTCTCAGACCAGCCACGGTGTAGTTTTTGTCTGTAGAAAGATGCCTGATCATAAGTGGCATGGGATAGAAGGAATAACTTTGTGTGCCTCTTGCACAGAACTTTGAAGAAGGTTGGTCCCAAAAAGGCATGTAGATTTGACTTCAGCAGCTGTTGCAGTGTAGAATAATAGCTTGCCTTTGAAAACAAAACCTCAGTTCTCGACATAACTCTAAAAAGTCGTATTTATTTGACACAGTATGGCACCTGAAAATGTCCCATGACCAACACTCCTCAGCATCAGTGAAGCTTGAATTGGCCTCTGTGTGGTAGAGCAGAATAAATGTTAGTTGCCAGAGGCACGCAAAGCCGAGGTGATCCTGTATGGAAAAGTCTGCTGGTGTTGGAAACTGCTGGAGGAGGAGTTGATCTCCTTTTAGTATTTCTGGCTCTTCAAGTTGGAAGGGAGAGGCTGCTGAAATCAGATATCCCAGACTTGTATGTCGTTCTGGCCTGATTTTGGCTTTGTAGGTAGTGAGGGGTGGGGGGACATACGTGAGAGAGTGACAAATTGGCAAGAACAGATAGTGAGAGTGGGGAAGGGACAAGGTCTTTTTGGATCTGGTCTATCCTTGTTTTTTCCAGCCTTGCTGTTATTGGTGATAATGTCACTGCCTCATTTCAGATATAGGCCTGTCAGATATGTCTCCCAGCCTGGGGCTGGCGTGCACCATCCCCATCTGAAACTCCCATTACACACTGCAGCACCTTCAATTGAGTCTGTAATCAGTATGCAAATGCCTTGTGCTGCACAGGACTGCTGGATGGGGAAAGGCAGCCACAATACTGGCAAGCCTTTTTAGTATCATTTTTGAGGCATCCAGTCACATTAACAGAAGCACTAGTTAAGCATGTCAGAAGCCCCAAGAGTGGTTCTGCGTTGTTTCCCTTTCCGTGTTCCTTTTGCTGCAGGACCTGAAACCAGCTGTGGTAAACTGATCAAGGCAGATCATCAGCTAAATAGGATTATAGTGGCTAGGCATGAACCGTTTCCTGCAGGGGAAGTGAGAAAGTGAGTGCATGTGGAGGGGAGCCCAAGATCATAGCAGAGGGCAAGACATGCAGGGGAAAAAAATCCTGGGGGAGAGGAAGGGCTCGCTGAGGAGCGCTTCCATGTACAGGTTTTCTGAGACTGTGAGGTAGCAACCCAACTGCCAATTGCTGGGAGGGATGGGGGTGCTCAGCAATGCGTTGTGGTCCCGGAGAGCTGCACCTGCAGCAGCAGCACACCAGCCATGTGTAACATTAATGAGCAAGTCAGCCGAGGAGCGGAGAGCCAGATGGAGAAACAAAGAATACTGGCGAGGTGCTTGGAAAATCATCTTTCCCTCATCTTTGTCCCGCAGCGACCCCACCATCCTCACGTTATTACTTTACATAGCAAAATCATTCAGAGCAGGCAGAGCAAAGAGATGTTAACATGATTCTTTAAGTGGCCCCTAAACCACTCATTTGCGACACATGAAGCAAGAGATTGTATTAAATCTTTTGGTGGTAATGCTTATCTTGAATGCGGGGCCAACGTGACATGCTCACAATTGCTACAAAAGCTGCAGAATGTTCTCATAAAAAGACAGACAAGCATGGAGACAATGGCTGGCTCAGCTCTGAGTGAGAAAGCAGCGCTTGTGATTCATATGTTTAAAACCATATGATGTATATTGTATTGCAATAGTTTTGCTGTTTAGAAATTCTGTTGCGTGAGTTCCAGGAGACTTAGAGATATATTCATGTTCTAGGC
>NW_009199373.1:0-2653 GCF_000690835.1 Fulmarus glacialis | reverse complement strand
GCTCTCTTTGCCACGTGGTTAATGCAGAGGGCAGACTCATTTCCAGTCAGCAAGCATCTGGTCTGTCCTCTGGTAATAAATTGATTTTATTTATGCATGGTTTTTTAAGAAAAATCTTCAGCACTTTGTCTCAAGCAATCTATCCAAATATCCTGGAGTGCCATGAGATGAGTAAGATAAGTTGCTTAGTCACTAAGCACACTGCAGAATTTGGGGAAACTGCTCCCTCTTCACAGGAAGGAAGATATCCATGAATATAAAAATAACCACCGCACATATTTTAACACAAAACAAATGCAGCATTTGGTGATGGGCAAGCAATGAAGCTATGTCAGAAGAGGAGGATTTATGGAAACTTCAGTGCTGTTCAGAAATTTTTTTTTTTTTTTTTGTCACTGTTGTGCCTTTTTTCCCTGTCTGGCAAGTTCCCCAAGATTAGTTGGGGGAAATAATAAAGGAATGAGCAGGCGAGGAGACTTGGAAAGCAAGGACGTGAAATGCTGAGGCTTAGTTCTTCGTCTGTCTTCTGTTTTCTTTGAGGGTTCATCTGGAATGTAGCTAAGAGCCGGGGTGCTTACTAGATAGAGATGGGGAATTTCTGAAGAGTTGGAGCGGAGCAATAACAGCCGTTTTGTCTGCTTTTCTACAGATAACGCTTCTCCATTCTTTCTTTGTTGCTGTGATTTTTTTTTTTCTTTTTTTTTTTTTCCCTTCCTCTCTCCCATCTCTGGCCCTTAAGGTTATTCGCAAGCTCTAAGAGGCCTTGTGTTTATAGCTCATTCACAATGGCCCTCCTGTCTGGCCAGGCTATTTTTGGAAGGATGACAGTGGATCAGAATAAGTTGTTCATGAAATTTTAACACGTAGTCTCTAAAATACTCTGAAAGCTTCCTATCATTTGTGTTCCAAATGGTATAATCTCTCTTGGATTCATAACCAGCTCTGTCAGAAACCTATCAAAATATAGGCTGGGCCTTTCATTATTGATAATAGCATCACCTGGTCCTGGGAGATGCAAGTGAAGGTGTTGGTAAAAGTGTTAAACATCCTGAATTAAGCAAATATCAATACCCATAAAGGAGAGAGTTTAAATATTAACCTTTAAAAATTAATAATAATGCAGGCTCGGTGAATCTAAGTCCATTTAAATTTAGACACAGCCTGATTTTTGTTGACTGATCACGTGTGAAATGCTATAAAGCTAGCTCTTTAATTTTTAGGATTGCCATTAAAGTGATAAATTGAGCTTGAATAAACTGAAACGACTTCATTCCTGTGTGTTGTCTCTGACGCAAATGCAGCCAATCTGCTGCTTGCTGTTCTAAGGTCTTTTCAGTGCCAAGGTTATTCTGCACAGAAGCTCTTGGATACTGCTGGTATTTGTTTGCATTGCATAGAACAGCTTGTTAGAGCGCACTCCAGTCATTGAGCAGATTCAGACTTGTTCCTAGTCTTTGGGAATCTGTGCAAAGCAGAGGTTTCCTTTGTCTCTAATTATGCAGCTGAAAGGAAGGCGTTTATACGGCTAGGGATGAATTCAATGGTCATGA
This sequence comes from Fulmarus glacialis, assembly GCF_000690835.1. Classification (NCBI taxonomy): domain Eukaryota; kingdom Metazoa; phylum Chordata; class Aves; order Procellariiformes; family Procellariidae; genus Fulmarus; species Fulmarus glacialis. The sequence continues at coordinate 1,103 of NW_009199373.1, read as the reverse complement.
AAACAAGGACACTATAACATTGGATGGCCAGACAGAAATGTGGGGAGGTGTCGTGCATGAACAGAGGATCTTGATTCTAATCTGCATGCTTCATGTAAGTGTGGGTTTGGAGAAATCACAGGGTCAGCCCAAAGAACTGTGCAATTCTCCATGGAGAGAAGGGGGAGCAGTTTCAGGTGCAATTCCTCTTTGAGGTCCCTTTGGAGAGCTTAGTGAGAGCAGAGTGAAGAAGAGCATGGTGAGAAGCTGCAGAATAATGGCCAGGCCGCAAAGGTGGCTAGGAAGCAGATGCAGATGGGCCCAGAATTAGACTATTCAAATAATAATATTCACACTGTTACTACACTGATCTATTTAAGCAACTGGCTTGAAGGGAGTAATAGGGATCTCAAGAAGCCACACAGCTTGTTTAATTTTAACTGGTTCTAATGGTTGAAGGATGAATTAAAGCAAGCATAATAGTAATACTGAGTTTTCCTTTTGTCTGTCCTAGGTTGGCTCAGCAAATCCAAAGGACCTGCATGTGAGTAGACTTACATTCACTGCTGTACTATGAGAAATGAGTGTGATGTTTTACTGGTTAATATAAGTGGCTATGAGCTAGGATTCCCATTATACTTTTGTTGTGTTGGATAGGCTGAGGTATGCCCCATTTCCATTTTTGTCCCTTGTATTTGGGAAAGATGACTGCCCTCAGTTTGAGAGAGGAAGATCAACTTCGTATGTTTCACTGTGCTTGAAGGGATCCCTGTGCCTTCTATAGCATTTAACTTCAAATGACTCAAGAAAAAACAAATAAATGTTTCATTAAAATGCAGCGAGAGATGCTGCTTGTGAGAGTGTTGAGAGGCTGCCAGAGAGGATTTGAGAGGACAAGGGAGGGCAAGCTGAGGCAAAAAACCTTTTGTTTCCTTTAATCAGGAAAGGTGAACATCTCATCACAGAGCATGACTCTGGATGTATTCCATTGGATACTCCTACTTTTCATTTCCTGTGCTCAGAAAAAGTTTAAAGTCTTTTCTGTGTGCATTTTATGGATGTACGTAACTTTGAGAGGAATCGGGCAGCATATTTGGCTTCTGTATCTGTTCTAAATATATAAA
>NW_009199372.1:0-14360 GCF_000690835.1 Fulmarus glacialis | reverse complement strand
TTCTATGATTCTATTCTATGATTCTACTTTCATATCTTACTCATCTTTGTGTTTTAGTGAATATTTACATAGCAAATATGACTGTAGTATTATTAAATTGTTTTGCATAGAATCATAGAATGATAGAATCAGAATTATAGGATGGTTTATGTCATCATTCTTCTAGTCTGAGGTGCATCTATTCCATTTTTGTGGTGAATGGTGGCAGTGAACAAGCAACTCAATAAATCCAAGTGAAGCTAATAGAGTATTCTTTCTTTTCTGGTGTTTCTATGACGACGCTATCAGCAAAAGGAAGAAAAGACTAATGATCTCCCTTTAGCGACAACTTTTCCTTTCCTACATCATTTTACATATTGTCCAAACTTCTTTTTAGAATGCTTTTCATGAAATGAGGTGCCTGTAAAAAGGCAGTTTGATTATTATTTATGATTATTATTTCATTATGTACTTCTGGCAGCACCCAAAAGTGCTAGTCACTTCCCAAACGAAACAAGGGGCATGGATTCTGCATTGATATTGTTTGCGTTCAGGATGGTGGTATAATCTCTGGCTTTTCTAGGAGAGGAGGTGGGTAACTCAGCATTCCACTGATGAAATGAAAAGGTAATGCAACTTTCAGGGAGTCATCAGAAATATTAGCTCCAGTCCATTACCAAAACCACACTGTAGCAGGAGGATATCTTTATACTTTGGGACCCATTTCTACAGTAATTTAAAAGTGGTACATAAATCAGGAATGCTGTTTTACAGAAGTGATTGATAATCTTTTTTAGTTCATTGTACAGTCTAACAGATCAATAGTTTGGGTTTTTTAACACTCTGCATCACCCTAGCACTGTGGATTAGCTACTGTAAACGTAAGTTTATAATGTGCTTTTGTATCTATTAATAATGTATTAACTTACGCAGATAAAAGTACAATAGTACAAAAAATTGACCTGATTGAATTAGTTTTTTCATTAATAGTGTATTTACTCAAAGTAGTAAATGTGGAAGAAAAATTTACTTCTCAAGAAGTAATGTCTAAATTAAACTAAAATAAAATTTATAAAACAAAAAATACTAAAGTTTCACAATGCAGTAGGTGTACAGTCAATTCATGAGCAAATGTAAATGTCCTAAAATTGGATTTTACTCTTATTGAGATATGTGTTTAAAAAAAAAAATAAAAATTTTTGCAAGCGTTTAGAACTGAATGATGATGCCTTCCATGATTTTATTTCCCAAATTTTACACTACACTAATGCAACAGGTTGCCACATAGCATTATTCTAAAGCAATTATTTGCTGGTACTAATCTAGATCTTCAGTGTTAGAGCTGAGATATGAAAGGAGGATAATCAGACATTTCCTCTACCACAATTAATTTTTCAGTACTGTTCTTGCCTTAATCTGTGACATTTACATTTGAAGTCATTTACACTGATAAATTCTCTGAATAAGGTGAGGGCTTTTGAGCATCCTTTTATGACAAGGTTTTTTTGCTGGTCATTTTAGCTTTTTTTTCCTTTCTCTTTTTGTTTTTTTAATTGCAAGAAATGTATTGTGTAGGAAGTCCATCCAAAACGTAACTGAATTCCTTGTATAAGTATAGTGCCTTTCTATAAAGCCTTTTGTTTTAATCAGAGATATTTGTGATGTACTCGCTGTCGTCCTGACATATTAACCCTGCCGTGAGGCTGATGATTTGTTTTGGTTTGTTTTCCCCAAAGTTCTACAAATCATTTTAGAATTGTTTGATTTCCATGTCTTCAAGGTTAAACGCCATGTTGAATGGTCATGTGGTCATTTTGATTTCTTTTTTGTCTGCCACAGCCTTTGTAAACATTGCTATGGCCTGGCTCTTCCAAAGTCACTTCCGTATGATTATCAGCTGGTGCAGCTGAGTTTGTTGAGCATCTTTCTTAACCAAATGCATAGAGAGGATTTATATTATAGGTTATGTGGTCTAGATAGTCTTGAGCACTTACAGTTTGAACCAGTATCAAACTGATGATTATTTGAGTAAGAGTGGGTTATGGAAGTAAATATGTTCTGAAGAAAAGAATATTTTTTTGTAAATGGAGGATAAGAAACTTGTGAAATCTGTTCCAGTTGCTTAAAGGGGAACAGTTTTGCAGATTAGAAATCTAAATTTAAAATCATAAAATCATAGAATCATTAAGGTTGGAAAAGACCTCTAAGATCATCGAGTCCAACCATCAACCCAACACTACTATGCCCACTAAACCATGTCCCTAAGCGCCTCATCTACACGTCTTTTAAATACTTCCAGGGATGGTGACTCTACTACTTCCCTGGGCAGCCTGTTCCAAGGCCTGACCACTCTATCAGTAAAGAAATTTTTCTTTACTGAAGAATGCTATAAAATATTTTGTAGTTTAAAAAAAAATTATTTTCCCCTTAACCATGATAGGCAAGTTAAAAGGCAGAAAATAATATGGGTTTTCCTCTTTTTTGTCTCTTTCTGTGTTATATACGTTGATTTTTTTTTTTCCTGTTATTTATCTTGATTGTAAAAGGATATAGTCATTTTCATTAACGTTATTTTTCATTTTCTTCAGCAAGTGATCATGCATTAAGATCTTTTATTCACTAAGTAGTCTGAATGCAACTGTGTGAGCTTTTTTAGTAAGCCACCCAAAAAATTAGAAGATATTAGAAATAGAAGATCTTTCCATTTTGGAAACCAAAGGTAACCTTTTATGCTTTTGATGACTGTAATTGTATGTTAGGTTTGGCGGTTTTTTTTTAAAGTTTGTCCTGCAGTTTGTTAGAGATATTTGATGGTAAAAAACTCTGCTGTCTTCTGTCATATCTGACCTGTCCCTTTAGGTGGGAATAGCACAGAGTGATATGTCAAAGGCCAGAGTAATCCTCTGCACAGCAGAGGGCTGCCAGCTAGCAGGCAGTGTTTGCATTAGGTTTAATGAAAAGGTGAGCTGGTACAGTAGCACAGACGAGAACAGAAACAGAATTGCAGGCAGGTATGAATTCATTGAAAGAGTGATGGCAAGAAACAGATAAAGAATTTTGACCACAGTTTTACTTTCTCAACCAGGAAGAATTCTTCTTTTTGAAGAATTTGGTTCTACTGTGTTCCTGGATATAAATGTGAGATTTCTGTTGTGCAGTATGATAAAATGCATGGTTGCGAACTGATTTGAAACTGTTTGTATAGTTAGGGAACAAAAGCCATTTCAGATAACATGTGCTCTGATTTACAAGTTGACTGAATTGTCTCTGAAATGAATATAAGTGATTAAAAAAAAAAAAGAAAAACATACTTTTGTATCCCAGGTACCACAATAGATGCTAACTTACACTTCTAATAAGAATAATTTCCAAGAAGTAATGTAATTGTGATTTGTTTGGGTAACCTGGCATTCACATCTTTTATCATTGCACCTGTCAAGAGAGCTTCCTTTTATGCTGGTGAGGGATTGAAAAATATAACCTGCAAATGCTCCTGTAGCTTATGAAAATTTGTTGAGTGGCTAAATGTATAAATATATGACTATATTAGATGAAACAAAGCCTAATTCCTGATGGAAAATCTCAGCGGAATCAGTTCTAAAATCAAAAGTTTCATGAACTAAAATACGACTCAAGTAAAATGAAATAAAGTTGTTAATGGAAAATTACTGAACTCACAAATTTTTTTGTCGGTGGAAATACCTAAACCAGATATCTAGTGTACAGATTCCTCTTCTATTTTCTGGAATCCTTTCTAGTTTTCTATTTTCCTATTCTGACTTCTATTTTTGCTAAAGCATCTACACAAACATTTAATTAAAGTGACATTTTTTTCATTTGTATTATACACAAACACACAGAAAAATCCCTATACTGTCATTCTAATCTAACCTACTGATCTAATTGTGCGTCATCTAATGACGCATTCAATTTTGTCCAGGCACAATTATAGCAATTTATGAAAGTACATTTTCCTTCTCTTAAGAATGCTATTAATATGGATGATCGTGTTGTGGATGCTCTGCTTCTTGTTCCTTGCAGAAAGGAACCATTTCAGGTCGTCTACTACTGGGAAATATTACAGAGGAAAGTGGTTTCTTGCTCTAAATTTAATCATTCTTGGTTAATAAGTTTGTTATTACTCTAAAAATCTTAAGGTACCACGCAGGTAAGAGGTCATGCAGTTCATTATTTTAATGTTGTTGAACTGGAAGACCTCAGCTCCCAAGATGAACCAGTCATACATAGTCCATTACTATGGACTGTCAGACTACCAGAGAAAGTCCGGTCCTTCCACTGCCTGCGAGGTTTGGCCATGGTGTGATAACCACAACTTAAAATTTATTTCCTTCTCTGCAGATGGAAGGCGCTGGTGTGAAAGCAACCTACTGATATAGGGATGCCTTTTGATTTATAGAGGACTTCGTAGGAGGGTTTGCAGTTGCTTAGTAACAGTACTCACCTGCTTTTTGGGGTGCCTTTTTATGCCCCCCATCCTTCCCTGAGGCAAAGCGTACATATGCTCAGCAGCTTTCTGGCTTCCCCCTGCCGAATGCAGCTCTCGCCGCATGTAGTCTGTGGTGTAAGGACGGCTTTGGCAGCTATGGTTGGATTCCTCCACCTCCCTAAAGAGGCACAAGTGCTGTGCTGAGTAGCTGAGCTGCTCGCCCACTTGCCTCACATGCTGGGGTATGTTCACGTGTACCTCTGAGGGTAGGTACACATGCGATTTGAATGGTCCTAGTAGGTTCAGCACTCACAGGTAGAGTTGCCAGCCTTTTTGTGAAACTGCTGTGATAAATACTTTTTGGCTCGGCATAACACATCTCCATAACTGCCTGATAGGGAATATGCACCAATCGCTCCTTTATGACCGTACATCCCCAGGTATCTGCCTAGTTTGTCTTAGGTAGGGATAAAGAAACAATTGAAGCTGTGTCCAAAACCACAGGGGTACCTTTATAAAATAAGCAAATTCCATTTAGTTTACACTGTTAGTGTTACGCTTGGTGTTTTCAAGAGCATTTGTTATGAATACAGTGAAAAAATAATGTTCTATTGTCCAAAATACAGTGTATGATACTTCTGAGCCCTTCTCTTTGCTGCTGTGCCTTTCTGCACCTACTGCCAAATTGCTGCTTTTTAGGGAGGAGACAAGAAGTGTCTGAAAAACACCCTCGTCTGCTGGATTACTTCCCAGGGTTGTTTGCTCAGCATGGAGCACGATGGATTGGGGTCGTAAAATGCTGTAATCCCTCCTGTTGACCCATGTTTGTACGCCAAATCGATTAAGACAGAAGCTGATGTAGGCAGGAAAGGTAAAGTTAAAAACAGAGGGGAAAGTCCAGCCCCTCTTCAAGAAAACAAGGAGAAACCACTTCAGTGTTGGTCAGGAGGCATACTTGGCTGGAAAAGGCAGCAGTGATCCTGTGAAACGTTGTGATTCTGTTGTTGTAGAGGAAAAGGGTTTGTTTCCTGTTGTTACCCTAAAAGCAAAGTCTGGGAATGAAGGCTCTCATGGCAAAAGTGAAGCCAGGAGTTTTGCTGAGGAAAAAATTCAATAAGTGTTAACGCCAGTCTGCTTCTGAGTCAGAAAATCAGTGTCGATCTGGGGAAAAACATCAGTAAAATGTGCCTTTACGTGAACGATCAGGAGACAACTGAAGGTTGTTCTAGGGTGGGTGGTGACCTATCGTACGTTGAACTACTTCTGCAAGTTTCTGCTTTTGCAAACACAAGGAACGTTTTTTCTGGCTGTTCTGTAGGTGAGATAGGAGCGTCAGATTCCAAGCGGTTCATGGCTTTGTACAGTACCTAGCAAATGTACCATTGCAAAGTTTCATATTGGGATTTAATTAATTCTGCTTTTCATGTGATAGTATTTCTTACTTGTGCATATTTTTATAGGCACTTCTGTTATTGAAAACGAACTCATATTTTTTCCTTATTTAATTTCCCTGACATTAGGCTTTCTTTTATTTAGATTTCCAGTTTGCTTAGGTAAAACTCTTATATACCCCCATGTACTACAGTTTTAACACAATCTAAGTATATCATCATTATTTATTGGGCTTTATTAATGGGCAATTATGCTGAACATCTACTAGAAGGCTATGTAGGTTTTTAACATACAAGATTATTGTGTTATATAATTCAAAGCCATAAAAGCAGTCCAGTTTTAAGGGGAAATGTAAACTTAATCACTCTTCTCCATGTCTTCCACAGAAAATAGTTGATGTTATGCACATTTTGGAACATGTCACTAACTTGCCGGTTTCCGCAACAGCAGATGATCGGGCACTGACCCCAAACTGCTTACCAAAGTAAAATTTCCAAGCTGACATTGAATCAGAGTTGGTTTGGAAAGAATATAGCATATAAGAAACATAACACTGTAGAAGAAGTTATAATAGAGGAGATAGCAGAGAAACCATTTATATGCTTATCCATCACGGGTGACTTGTACGGTGAAAGCATGTTACATGGCGCATAGAGCACAAACTATGCAGTACTTGTAGCATGAAGGAATGAAGCGACATCTAAAGAAACAAATACAGAAAAGAAGTGTGCATTTATTAAGTGTTTTTATGAAGTGGATGAATTTTGCTTATAAGAAGTGCCATGAACCTTCTCTGTAAAGAGATGTGCATCACCATAGAAAGTACAGCTTGAATTTAGCAGGAAGATTTTGCTATTGACATTGGGAGAAGGCTTGGTAAATACTCGCTTCAAAAGAGCTATGCCCCTTTGAGGACCCACTCCTCTTATTTTAATTAAAAAGCAGCAAACAAAATCTGATCATGCAGAGCCTGCTCCATACCAAACCCAGAGTCAAAATGAATCCTTCATGCTCAGTGTAAAACTGAATTGAGTGACTGTTGTATAACCAGATCTTCTGCAGCACACTCAGAAAGGCAATGTCATGGGAGGAGCATCTCAGAAGATTGTGAAAAGGCAGCAGAAGAAGCAATTACAGCATTCGTTTTTCCCTTTTATTGTCTGAGTCATGCCAGATATGTTGTTAGTGAGCAGCATTTAATTAAACCATTATCAACTTAACTTTGGAGTATTTCATAATCTCACCCTTGGCATTGTCTTTTTATTAGGAAAATGCTTAAGTGACTATGAAATATAATGAAAAACCATGGGGAGGGCTTGCACACAACGAAGCTGCTAATCCATTGGAGACATATGTGGGAAACTTTCATTTTTCAGTGGTGGAGTAGAGCTCTGAAGGTTATCAGGACCTTTTATCTTCTAGTCAGCTTACTCTGAACTTGAAGCCCTTTCTATGCAAAGTACATCCCAGGAAATATCCACTGAGCCTGAGGTGGAGAAGACTGATTTATTACTGCTTTTCCTCATATGTTTTAGATCTTTATAATTGTTTGTTTGTTTTATGTAGTGTGTAGGTGCCAGGGTGAGAGTCCAGGACATTAAGCACAATACAACTGTATTCAATGCCCCAGAGAGTTTATTGAGCAAATTGTTAGGTGCTATTCAGACAATGTGTTTTTGACACTGCAAACATACAGATGTATATTTTTCTCAACCTCAAACTAGAATAAAATATCAGGACTGATCCAGTAAGAGCAGGGGTGCAATATTTTCCTCTCAGGTTCCTTATTTTTACAGAGGAATCTGTTCATCTGATCAATCAGGAACCAGAACAGTACCTGCAGTTCATTTTCATATTTTATTTCCTATCATTTGTTCTTTTTATTCAGCATGGAAGAGTCTAAGCCATAACTGGGAACAATGTGTCTGCGAAAATACTTGGTGGCTTTGACACACGTAATCAGTTAGGCTACTTTTATTTAGTCTTGCAAACAGTAAGGAGACTCATTTGTTTTGTGAAGGAAGAAGTGAACCCCAATAGCGTCTGAGAGGTTTTAATTATTTGAAAGGAAATTGATACGTAATTTTTAAAAAGCCTATTGGCAGAATTTGGGGTTGCTGCTGCTGAATAGAGCTCCTTTGGTTTGAATCTTTCCATTCATAACCACACACTACCAATGATCACTCTGGGAGCTACCATCTCAGTGTTTACTAAAAATGCCCTTGCCAGGCACTTTAATACAGCTGTAAGTGAAAGCAGTATTTGTCTGTCCCCAGACTCATTTACTGGTGAATAATCACGTCATGCAAAATCTGTTACTGCCATTCTGCATCCACACTGCTGTGCCTGCCCATCAGCAGCAGTTAGCAAAGCAGCACAACATAAATTAGCCACTTAATTTAAACAAAATGCAGCTGAAGCATTCATTAGGCTCCTTGGAAAATCTCATCTTAACTATTTAGGCTAAATACTTTTACCAGTCCTTTTTTTTTTTTTTTTTTTTTAAATAGTTAAAAGTACTAATTTGGAAGCTTTGACTGAAGTTTGAGATCTTAAATTTTCTGGATAGGAGAGGTAGGGTTTGCTTTACAATTTTTTACTGCAAATATAGTGTACCCGCTTGGGGCAATAACTTACGTAAATATTAGTTCTGGTTTTTTAACTCTTGCCCCTGTTCCTTCCACAGAGCTTCAAATATTGTTGTGATCTTTATCAAACATATTATTGTGAGAATTAATGTAGATCCAGCTAGCCCGAGAGTACTGAAAAGTACCATAAACCAGAGAGTGCATGTTTTTCACTTATTATTTAGCTTGAGTCATTTCCCCGTATCAGAGGTACTAACATCTGCTATTCAGTTGAAGAGTTAACCCTGGCAGTGGTTGGTGTTTACTGACTATGTCCAAATTGCTCCTAACGTTAACAAGAGTTGAGCAAAACATTTCATAGAACATAATTACCTTTTTTTGTGTGTTTTCTATTTTGAATCTCAAATCCTCGCTTCCTCTATTGTATTACCACTCTTACAAATAGTTAGCTCTTAGAAAAAATTCAGTGATTTGTGTTTAAAATATCTGAACTGGGTTGATATGCCACTGATCATGCTGCCAGAATGATGTCTTAACTGAACTTAACGGAATAATGTTTTAAGTACTACTTAACTGAAATCCTCAGTATAAAGCAGTGCTCACTAAATTATGAACTGAAGTTTCTCTGCTCGCCAACTGAGTTCCTCCTGACTGTATTTAGATGGACTAGCAGCATGATGATGGGAATCACTGGTAGGACACATGCCCTGGGGCCAAAGGGAGCTAGTGGCATTTATCCCTGGGATGCTGTACAGAGGAATTCCTTGCGTGTCGTTGAAGTATTCACCTGCATGGGGAGTAAACCAAGTCTTGCACTTGGCAGATACGGAAACCTATTACAGCAGGAGACGTTGAGACAGACTCTGAATTTTACTTCTCTGCAGTAAAGAAGTCAGTAGATGGGAGAGAAGCGGATAGGTAGCAGGACGGATTCTTTCTAACTCATTTCTTTGTTAGCCACAGGGGTGCTGCTTCCTTTTCAATATCCCAAAACCCTGTGGCTGGGAATGTGGATTCCTCTTTAAAGAATGGGTTTTCTGTGGTTCACTTGATTGCTTCTCAGCTTCCTAGAAGGGATCCTGCAGGATCTCTGTGCTATGTTTTTTGGAAACAGTGTCTTTACCATGTTCCATCACATGCTATATGAAACATACGTCTCACAGGAAGTTAAATGAAAACATATTAAAATTTACTTCAAATACTTGCAGTTCTAGAAAATTGTTTGTGCAGGCAAGCAGTAGATATTCACAGGGAAAACAAAATGGGATTGATACAAGTGAAGCTAATTCACTTCTTTCTTTAGTCAAATATTTAGAGACAATTCTAGTTAATCAACCTGCTCTTCAAAAAATATTGAAAAGGTCATACAAATTAATATCCAATTTTGAAAGAGCATTTGCATTAAAAAAAAACAGGAAGGAGATGCAAATCTTACCAGAATGGAGTGCAATAACTGTCAAGTTAAGAATAATTAGGATATGAGGTAACAAGTATCACTAAATATATGTAAAGTACAATTTTCAGTAAAATACATGAACTCAGTTTTTACTCTGTCTCTTCAGTTAGTATATAGGTTGATATTGGGGGCTCATTTTTTTTCAATTAACAGAAAGAAAAGCTATTCAATACAATCCAAGTAGTTTACCATGCATTGCATTGCATTGCATGGTAAACCAAGTAAATTGATTATCTGCATACCCAAATAGCTTCATTTGCTCATTAGTGGTAATTACTGCTCATTAGTGAAGAAAGTTGTAATCGATGTGTTAATGTCACAGAAATAGCAACAAAACCTAATATCCCTCGTGTAGCAGTTATCTAAAGTTCTCCTCCCTTGGCAGTTCACTTAAATAGCTCTATATTTTATTACCTGATAAGACTTGCTACAATTTAAGCTAAAAAACCATTTTCTTCATAACAACTCTTATGTCACTTGGCCATAAATTTCTGAAATGTTTCTTTCGATGCTGTGTTTTTCTCTGGAGAGGAATTTTTTTTGGAACATGTAAGAGTATTCAGTGGTCCAGTGAGCAGTGCTTAGGCATTATTTTTACATATATATATATAAAATTTATTTAATGGTGCTATTTATAGTTTCCCATAGACCTGAAATGTTTCAGTAGACAAAGTTTAACGGGATACAATTTGGCTGAGGAGGTAAAATTTATTAGGATTGGATTTATTCAGACATATTTTTTCCTCTTCGTCACAGCTTCTATGAGCTGCTAAATAGCAGAGCTATTGCTGACATTAGGCTATTTGATTAACATAAAAAGGTTTTTGCCTCATTTCATATCTGAATATTTTTGAATTTGTAAAAAGCCTTGTATTTCATGCTGTTTTACAAAAAAAAAAAAAAAAAAATTGTATTTGTTTGCATCGGGTATGGTATGAAAAGAGTAGTTTGTGCCTATTAGGGAGGAGCAGATGGTACTGTTTCTTATCTTTAAAGAGATCTTAGGAGATTAGAGAGTTCTTCAGCCACCAGAGTTTTTCACTGGAATCATAATATGAACTGGTTGCTTTAGGGCCAAAATTTTGATACCAAATAAAAACAGACAGTAAATAAAAGTTATCAATTATAGTAAATAAAGGAAATCCTAAACTCAAAAAAAGTTTCTGGGCCATGTTGAATTCATAGCTCTTGCAAGGTTCTTGTGTCCTGAGACTTCTTTTATATCAAAATGATCCAGCTTTGTTGCCAACCAAGCAAAAATATTTAATTGAATTCTTAAATAGGAAGCTAAATAGATAATGTTTTCTGGAAGCTTCAGAACTGACTTCTTATATTAGAAGTTATTGCAGTGGTATATTAAAATTTTTTTATAAAAAAAAATGGATTATTATACAGAAATCAGAGGTTTGGATTAAAGAGAAATACACATGGATTCAACTATGAGATTTTTTCAGTGTTTCCCTTAAGAGCAGCATCTTTGTGGTCTAATAGGTAGAATTCTTGTTGTTCTGCCAGAAACAGGAAAAAAAAAAACTATCTAATTCATTATAATTAGTTCAATTGTTATAAGATATTAGCATCCTATTTTTCTGTACAAATAAAAAGCAGATAAGGTTATGAGAAGTTCGGTTAGATGTTTGGTAGTTTTAACAGTAGGCGAAGATCTTGTACAGAAACATTGAAATAAGTTAGTAAAGTACTTCAATATAAAACGTTGCATTATTCCTGAGAGAGTTGCATTGCTACTTGGAGAGCAGTAGTCAACATTAAAGCAAGGTGTCTTTTGATTTGTAAACTAGGTAGATAGGATATTTTAGTATAACGGGACTTACAAGACATTAAAAAGTCAGATTATATCCTCCTGGGTACCTACAAAACTTAATTTTATTGATGCTTTGCCTTCAAGGGTGTTTATAATTTAGGAGAGAAGCAAGTGTAATGTTAACCAAATAGAGTAAGATACGTTAGGGTACCATGTTGTACCAGTGCGTGCCTTTAAAATACATATGTACATGAGCTAGTTAGAAAGTCCATGTTTTGGCATTTATTTAGAAAAAGAAAGAGCTGTTTTTTCTGAAGAGAGATTTCTGGCATCATGCTTTATTTTGTTTCTGCTAAACCAGAGAGGCTTTCCAGGTAGTGCTGGAATGGCAGGAAGCATGGCACATGGGAAGAAGTAAAAATTAGACAATCGATAAAAGATTTTTTTTCTTTATTATTCCTTAGTATAGGGTGGTAAAGTGAGAAATGTCTGCTTTTAATTCAAGATGTTAAAGGACTTCTGTTTAGGCAGATTTGTCTTCCAACATATTGTTGTAAGAAAATGTTACATAAATTCACTGTTAATCTCACTGCTGTTTGAGTTCCTCATACTATAAGTATAAACAATATAATGGTATAATTATAGCATATTAAATATGAGGCTACAAGAAATATCTTTTACTTCTTTTGGGGTTTGTCAAACGACAACTTGTAAAGCAGTGCTATAGGTTTTCACCTTAAATACAGAGTTTATTCATATATTCCATAGAGTTTAAGAGCTAGGTATCGAGCAATAGTACTATGCCAAAAGTGTGCGAAACACTGTGCTAAGTATAGCTAGGAAACTTTGTTTGCATGGAAATATGATATATTTTCTTTGTTTCACAGAAACTTATGTAATTTACATGTGTGATTTGTTTCACAGAACCATATATGATTTTCATGTTAGGAAGAGCAGGAAAGAAAAGCCAACCCATACTTCAACTAACATTATGATTTTTAAATTATAATAGTTCTTCAGTCTGTCTTCACTCAACTAAGAGAATGAAAAATTACCTCTAGAAGAAAATATTTTATGAGATGAGTTCACCGAACATGCAAAAGAAGACTTGGAGTGAAATACTTTGTTCCACTGAAAAAAATCAGTGGCTTTTTGGACTATTGACTTTTCTCAGGAAACGTACTACTTGTTTGGATTGTACTAGGGGCAAGCTTTCGTCATGGGTATTTGCGTCAGACACCTAAACTTGGTCAAATTATTAGTCATGGAGTCTTACTGCCAGAGATTTAGTGGAGAGGAACAAGAGCACTTGAGAAAGACTGACAGATAGAGAGGCCTCTGTGTGTGTGTGTGTGTGTGTGTGTGTGTGTGTATGTATATATAAAAATATATATAAAAACCTAATAATGCCTACTGGAAAAACCCTGGTGTTTAGCTCCAAATTCTATAGCTCCAATCTTTCTTAAAGAGAAGCTAATGTATGTCCATACCATATATGTCATGTGCAGGTTATTCAACCTCTCTTCATTGATAGCAACATGATTACTGAATTTACAAACATGCAAGCAGAAAAGTCTGTTGCATTTCAGCATTGTGAGAAGTGACCGGCATGTGCGGGGGAAGCTCTGCAAAATCAAGTTTTCTCATTTTCTTCAAACCCTTCCTTCTTGTCTTTAATCATTTCATCCCCACGCTAGCTAATTCCCTAAATTAGAGGAATGCTTACATACAATCTTTTAATTGATTATTTGAAAATTTTTGTTCTTAGGCTTTGGAAGTGTAATTTAAAAAAAAAAAAGAAAAGAAAAAAATAAAAAGCAAACCAAAATGCCTCTAGACAGGAATTTAAACCTTGAGATCTTCTTTTCTTTATCTTGGATGTTTCTGCTCCATTATTCATAGGAGAGGGCTTTATATCACTTGTACCTAGCTGGCCACAAATTTGTTCTGTCAATTTTAACCCATTTCATATTAAAGATTAATTAGCAAGATTTGAATTTTCTTTAACTGTAGAGGAAGCTTTGGGGAAAATCCTTGCATGTGTATGTAATTGCAACACATAGACCACAAGAACTTAAACAAGATAGTTAAGTTAGCAATAGGATTCAGCAGAACTTACAGACTTTCAAAACATCCTGATTTTCAGCTGATTTGGGAGGATGATTTCACTGTTCTATTTCATTTCCCAGACACTCCGGAACAGTTTCCTGATAGTGAGCCAACACTAAGCTAGAAAAAGTAGAAGGATGGGCTTTGATCCAGAGTAAATTTTGACCTTACATCTGAAGAGTGTTTCACATATCTTTGTGCTATTGGATTTTAGTTATAAAGTTTGGAAATGAATTTTGCAGAGAAATTCTTTCAAAAGCATCTGCAATGTTCCTTTTCGACTTCTGGGTTGTAGTTCTTCCCTGACTAAGAGTGAAATGAAGACAGCCTTCATTGCAGTTTGTTTAGTTTTTATCTAAAGAATAAAACTTAAGGACTCTTCTGAAAAAAAACCCACATCTTTGTCCACCATTTAAAACATTGGTTTTTTCTGTGAGAAGGACTTCCGTGAGAAGAACCGGCAAATAGCTTGTCTCTATCCTGTTTGCAGGCTTTTTTTTTGTTTCCAACTCAAAAATGAGTCTAAACAACATGGAAATACCCGGAAAGATTTAATAAAAGCTGCAAGTGAGAAGAGTTGGGGGTTGAGGAATGTCAGTCTGGCAGGTTCTTGAATCTAGTTCTCAG
>NW_009199371.1:0-8321 GCF_000690835.1 Fulmarus glacialis | reverse complement strand
CGGGGCTGTGCTGGCGGGCAGGGCGGGAAGGGACCGCGCACGCTTGTTCACGCGTTTTGCCAGCAAACCTTCATTTCCATGAGAGGAGGAGGGTGGAGACCTGGTCTCCCTGTGTAGCTCGGAGCAGGTTCCCCTTTGACTGGTAATGCTCTGCTACAGGTTTTTTATTTATTTTTAAGCAATTAAATACTCTCTCTATATATTTTAATTCTCAGCTGCAAGGATTTAGTAAGTTCGCGTGCCTAAAATAAGGCTTTTGACTGCGAAGTCTCTAACCTATAATTAACTGCGGGCAGCGCCCGTTGGGTACAGATGTCTTCTGGCGTGTACGAGCGAGCCTGTCGCCGTCCCGCTATGGACGGTGTCGACGGTGTTGTATGTCGGCCCCTGCCTGAGCGGTTCGTAACCTGCCAGGGCAAGCAGAATAGGTTGGTACGAGCTGTTGGGATACAGAGCGGGAATGCCCAGCCTGAGATGCCCTAGGAAGCCTGCGGCAGTGCCAGTAGCCAAACCCAGATTTCATGTTTTGAGGGACAGTACCTTTAGCTTAAAATGACCTTTTTTTGGCATTTGGTGTTTCTTTTTGCTTTTCACTTCGAAAGAATACTGTTAGGTGAAGGAGGAATAGAATGAAGTAAGTTTGTAGGAAAAAAATATTGGAATAATATGTTTTTCAAGCAATATCTAATACTATTGCATATGCCTGACAGCAGCAGGATTAAAGAAATTATTGATCCATTTAAAATGAAGACGTATAGTGTAGACAAATAGCATTCCACTCGTAGTCCACATTATATCCAAAGATTCATCGATCACTTCGAAGCAGGTGATGTGACCCTTGCTAGAACCACCTTTTACCTCAAAAACTAAGTTTCAAAAGGCGGTTCTAGTAAAATCTCAATTAACAACAGAACTGAAAAATAAGTTTGTATCCAGCTATGAAGAAACAGGCTGTGAAAGTGAGCAGACCAGTGCAGTCTGTTCTCAGCAATTTTTCTAACAAAAAATCAAGTGTTGGGAACAATGTGAAATACCGAGGGCAGAATATCATGTCAATGGAATGGCTTTAGACTTACTCAAGAACATACATTACATCAAAGACTTGTGAGCATCGTTGGATGCTGGATAAAAAACACAAATTAATACAGGGTCACCAGACAGATTTATTTTGCCTGAGAAGGCTTTGTGCTTTTTTAATGGCCTTTTTTATGATTAACTCGGCATTTATAAACAATAAGAGCCATAATAAGACATACAAGCCATCTAACCTGAAAGATTAACTCAAACAAAAAGGACAAGTCAAAGCACTGGTACAAAAATCAACCAGAGTCTTTCTAATGTTTGCAAGTGCTAGGAAGCAGCAAACAAGGCGGTCTTCACTTAAAATAGCCTGTGCAAAGTTGCTTAACATAAAGAAATTCCTTACGTGTTTTAACAGTTTGAAACCACAAGATGATCAGGGGTTACTAAAGGACTTGGGGTTATTTCCTTAAAAAAGTTGGAATTTTGAATATGGACAGGTAGTTTAGGGTCACAAACTGTAAGAGGCACTTTCCATCACTCTCTCGAGGGAATTAAAACTGGAGGAATACCGTGGCCGGTAGAACCTGAGGAAACACATCCCTCTAGTGGCAAAAGTCTGCCAGATAAAGAGAGCACCCTCCATATTCCCTACGTAATTGTCAAAAGTGTTGCAGAAAAATAGCTGCACAGATCTGAAAATGAATGCTAGGTATGTGTGTGGATGTCCTCAGGTGCAACTTGCCTTATTCGCCTTATGTATTTCTTACTTTATTCTTGGTTAATAGCTGTTGGATGGCACATTTCCACTTGATTTTTTATATAAACTCTTTTACTTTGCTTTTTTAATTCCAATTCACTCTGGAAAAGAAGCCTTTGAGTTATCCTAAATGCTACGAGAAAGGTTTACCCTTTTGATCTCCAAAATCGCTTATGTGGCCTCTCTACATGAAATGCATTGGGAGTATAAAGTTTGAAGTTTTCATCTTGAGATTTTGCTGTCAAAACTTATCTTTGTAGGTACTAAAAGCTGTGTAACCACGCAGCAGAAGGTGGTATCTATTCACCCAGCAGTGATAAGATGATCCATAAAACCCATTAACTAATGTCAACCTATACCATTCTCCCTGGCTTGGTCCTTGCTCTTCAGACATTTAGCAATCCTTTCATAACAACCTTCATTAAGCAGTTTCCTGTTTTTCCCTTCTTCATCTTACTAAGCCTGTTACAGGAGGTAGAAAGCTAACGGTATCAATAACTTGAATATATTGCTAAAATGTTAGATATACAGCAGTTACTAGGGAAATACTTAGTTTAATATTTGTCCACTTAGATTCTTTCTACTCATGAGAAGCTTTA
Source organism: Fulmarus glacialis (assembly GCF_000690835.1). NCBI lineage: Eukaryota > Metazoa > Chordata > Aves > Procellariiformes > Procellariidae > Fulmarus > Fulmarus glacialis. The sequence goes on along the minus strand of NW_009199371.1, from coordinate 5,942 downwards.
CATGACAGAGCATAGACTTTAGCCTAGGAATTGTGCGATATTTTCAAGAGTACATGAAAGACTAGCACCCCCTAAAATCACTAAAATGTGAATGTACAGCACCATGCATTTTTAAATGTTTAAGAACTTTTCCTTTGCTTTCTACTCATACATCTGACAGTATAGATAGTCATAGGTCTAGGCAAGCAGTTCTGCTTTCTGAAAACACAGGAGGTATCTGAGGTAATAAAACCAAAGCCTTGTTAAAATTAATTTTAAAGACTATCCTCCCCACAACTACTTGGCATGCAATTCTCCATGTCACTAGATACACATTTAAAACATGAAAATTATGTGACAATGGTAGGTACCCCTCAGTAAGAGTTTTCTGAAATACCATCATATTACTGAGCACTGACTGTTTTCATCAATGAAGATCCTTTCTGCCACACAGGGAGTATGTGGCTCTGTTTTAGATCTATTACCATATACAATAGGAAGCATGTATCATAGCAAAAGTACCTCATTTAAAAAAAAAACAAACCATTAGAAAAACAAGCAAAAAAACTCGCAACAGAACAATGTATAAAGATGTTCTAGAAAGACCGCTTTTTGGATGATCTACACAGGGAAGTGTCCAGTTCTGAAAAATGCAGAGAAGTCAGTCATCTTTGGGGTTTTTTCGGGGTTTGGTTTGTGGGATTTTTTTTTAGAGTCTCTTTAGGAAGTCTTTTACAGACACAGACTGTACAGGAGGAGAGACTGGAGAAAATGAAAGAGCAGACAAGCATAAATTACACATACACAAGAAGAAAAAAATTTAAAACCGGTGACAAAACTAGTGAAGCAGCAGCATGCCTGACACTTAGGGATGAAGGGTATTAACAGGTCTCTAAAGAGAGAAACTTTTGAGATAATGCAAAGAAAATGATAGCAGATGTTGAACAATATGGAAGTTGCGAAAAAATAGTGAAAGATGAGTTTGACTACAAGAAATGAGAAAGAAAGTATTTGTCTAAAGTGGCAGATATAATCCTAATATTCCAAAGATCTGAAGGTATTTTTCTTACTTAGTTCATCTTCCACAAATTATCTGACACAATGCATTGTGAAAGATAAAAGCCTTACAGTTTCCTGTACCTTTCATATAAAACTTTAAATACTAGAAATCACATGATGAAGACTAATATTACCAACTTGTTTCACATATATTAGGTCACAAAGCCCATTCTACATTGATGTTCTGGAGAAAAAGAGTCATTGTTGGCAACTGACATAAGGCATTTTCTCTGATTAACAACCTGAACAGCTATATGAGCTTAACTGCCACAGAGTTTCTTTCAAATTACCAGAATCAAACCAAACATTTTTTATTTTTATTCATTTCCGTCAGTAAATAGCAGGATGTATATTACATAGCTCAGTCACAATTTGTTGGTATGCATTTAAGACCATGCATGCTATCTTAAAAGTGTTTAATTGTCAGGTGTGGATTTCATAGAATTGTCAATAAGATTTTTATCAGGTGTTTCATAATGATACCAAGGTCCATCTCCCCTGTGTCTCATCAGTCTGCGTGCCTCCAACTCCATCAGCCTGAAAAAAAAGAGCAACAGACACACTAAACATGAATTTTATTGGTTTTGATCATACATGTATCAATGTTTAACATCAGGGCATTACTGACAACAGCAATGAGTTTAGCATCTATGGTTTATAAATACTACTGAAACATAGGTAATACCAAAATATGAAGGTTTCAGCTAAAACATGAGCTATTATATCCTTCTATTTCAATTTTTTTTCAGCAAGTCATCTCACAAAAGAGTAATAAAAATACTTGCAGGAGTTCTTGCCTAAGGGATTAGATGGTTTTGATACAGCTTTCAACTAAAAATAAATAGGAGCAAGAAAATCAGAAGTAAATGTGATGGTAGAAGGAGCTATGCTGTCTTGGTCCCAACAGCAACAGAGTTCGTGGAACACAGAATTTCTTCTACCACCACAGTTTACTCTGAGTAAATATAGAATAAACTCAGTACAACAATGTTGTTGCTTCTTACAAAATTTTCAACAGCACCAAGGTACATGACCAGACCTGTAAAAACTGTCACTTAGCTACTCAGTTAAGCTATAAGCATTAGCAGAGGCAAGAAGAGCTGTTCATTTCCTGACTCAGGAAGGCAGAGCTATACCTTTATAAATATGAACTGTTTTGAAGAAACACTGTTGTTTTACAAGACTGCCCTTGCATCGTTCCAGTTCTGGTAATCTTAATACTGAGAAGGCAGGGACTACAGATACCGTAACTTCCACTTTGCCACCAGCCAGTGCAGCAAGCACTCAGGGTCAAGTGATACGTGAATAACCACGTTATGTCAGCATCCAACTCAGTATGTTAAGCAAAATAAGAGAGTCAACTACAGTATGTATCAGTATTTTAAAACCCTCAACTATATAACATACCTCAGTTCAGTTTTCTTCGCTTCAGCATCAAGCAAAGCCATCTGTTTCTCATAGTCCTTTTCAGGGGGGTCAAGCAGGTAACGAGCTATCCAGCGACTTATAGGGTGCTGGAAAATATAAAAGCAGAGATTATTCATGCAACTTCCAAGTAGAAATGTCATCATAACTAAATCATTTTGCATGTTCTCTGTCCTGAAAACATTTCATCAACACTATGGGTGCTGCCATTCAAACCATAATAGTAAAGTTAAAAACATGCTCAACTATTTGTAAGATCACAACCCTAAAAAGCTGTATTTCTTTTGACATTTTTAATGCCAAGATAACCTGCAGACGATTATTCTGTAGCAAAATCAAAAGTTAATGGAAGACATGTTTTATTTCGTTTCTGTTGAAGTGAAGTTCCTTAAACTGCCACTGTAATCACAGAAATGGACTCCAAACATCTTACCGTAATCAGTAACATTTTAAAGTTTTGCTTCCACATAGAGGTCATTTCACTAGGAACAAAAATCTAAATGAGCTGAAACAGTCATAATAGTATTGCTGAGTTCAATTACTTCCTATCAAAACCAAAAAAGTGCTTGCAGCAAGAAGCCAGGGACTAATTTTAAGAAAATACAATGAAATGAAAAAAGTATAACCTTGAGTTTCTGACTATAAAAATCTTCAATTCTAGATATAAAAGCATGTGTGATGTTGGACTTTGAAACAACGCTACCAAACAATACAAAAGAAAGTAATGTCACTTTAAACTCCAGTATCTTAAGATGTTGTAGTTCCAGAGCAAGAAACAAAGACAAAAACTGCATGCTAAAAATAAAGAGAACAGAAGACTGTTCTTACTATTTAGGAATATTATAGAAGAATTCCTGGCATATAGCTTCAGCAGTTGACTTGCATAAAGCTACAGATCATTTGCATCTACTTGTGTCAATAAACAGATTTCCTACAGCAACACGCATGTTCCATAAAGCTGAAAAAAAGCAAGTTTATCAAAATAGTAATTGCACAATTCGAGTTCTACTACACTGATACCCAATGGCAGGGATACGGCCATCCTCATTATCATACTCCACACATTTTACTCCCAAAAGTATCCTCAAGAGGAAGGCTGTCCATAACATGCCACCCTTTTATATGTTACACTCACTTTGTAGTATTCCCAGTACTCTGGAATATAACCTTCGGGAATCTCTGCAAGTTCAGCTTCACCTGACAAGGAAAGGAGGGGAGGAGCATTTCATACAAGTATCTTTTTTTGAAGTACCTTATATTCTGCCTTTCACATTAAGAAAAGATCATTATTTCACATGGAGAGTACTTAATCCCTCAATCTGAGCTCTACTCAGAAAAATTGGACTTGTAATTTTTCCAGACACCACGCTGCATGTATCTAGCTCATACACTTTAAGCCACAAAACAAAAGGGTGAAATTAGCAGCTATACAGAAGAAATAAGTAAGACCAAGTCCACAGAAATGTCCTTTGAAGTATATGAGCTGAAAGCATGGATTTTTTCCTAATTTCTCTATTAAATTAATTCCATATTATTACAGTAGCAGATTTAAAACACATATGGCCAAGCAGAATTCTGGTTTTTTTGCTAGTTAAAAAGCGACAGTTGCAGTGTACGCAGCTTTCTTAAAGAAGTATGTAAAACAAGGTAATACAGAGCCCTCATTTGAATACAGAAGAACTGTTCACTAAACCTCACTGATGTTTGAAAGACTGTCAAAAGATGGAATTTTTCCATTTTAAAAAATGTGGAAAGCTTTTTAAAAAAAGCAACAACTACAGAAAAATAAAAATACCGGGAACATCTTCTATGTACTTATACAATGTTACCGTAACTGTTAGGCCTATTTCATGGTCTTCCAAAGAGCCAGCCTTAAAAAATCTCTTTTTTCTATCCAGCATGCTTAGTTTCCATTTAATAATTTTGACTGTGTACTTAGCTTAGTCATGACAGAGCACTCACCAATGAAGATGTTGACATATGTTATGAATAGTGCCACTGGTATTCCCGTCAGAAATACATAGAATCTCTGTATAGGGGATAAAAAGAAAAAAGAAACAGTATGGGAAACTCAGAAGCCTGACAAAACTTAGATAAATCTGAAAATTATGTAGCACCCAATAATTCTTAGATTTGCATTCATAGGTTAGATAGGGATGTTGTACGTAAAGACATCTTGCCGCTTAAAATGAGTTAATTAACAAACTAGAACACAGAAACAGTGATGCTGTGTCAGTCTATGAGCCTATTTAGTTCAGCTTTCAATCTCCCGGAGAGGTCAGTCTTTGCAGAAGCTTTCCCTGAATGCTATCTCAGCATCTTGTGACGACTGGCTTCAGCATTTAACTGTAATGAGGCACTAACACCAATGCAATATAATCCAACATAAATATAACCACTGCTGGCTTTGGTAACTGTGGAAGACAGATAAGGGAAGCCTGATCACACGAAGGGAGTTGGTATCAAGTTGGCTGTTACCCATCATAATAAGCTTTATCTGAAACCTAGCTTTTTAGGGGTCGAACTCAGGTCATGCTTTCTAAGTCTAATCTCTGGTATTAGTGGTTTAGGTAACTGAAGGCAAATCCTGCAGAAGAGTAACCTAATACATTTGAAAAAGGAGGATGGAGTGGAAAGCATTTGTAGGTTACGCATATATGAACACAGACACAATTTAAGAATGCTACCACAGCATTAATTTAAGTACCTATCACAATCTTTGCCATTTAGCCAATCTTTTTACTTCATCTAGCCCTGATTTTACAACATATGACAAAAAATTCCTTAGGAGGAGGAGGACTGGAAATTCTTGTTTATGTGAATAGTGCCAACCACATTTTAGATGCTATCAGGTAAACAATAGAGAAAATTGTATTTTAGACACTCTTGCACCATTTGCAAGGGATGTGTTATACTGAATGTAATAGATTTGGGTTTAACTCACCAACAAGTTCAGAAATCGAGTATCATAAAAACTCGTTGCCTTGATAATAAACATTCTCTTCCCATGGCCGCTGCTGTGTCGTACATGAGCTGAAAATTGAACCAAAGGATTATGTTTTTTTCTCCCTGTGATGATTGTGCCAGGATAAGGTCAACAACGTATGTAGGAAAAAAAGCAGCATACAGCAGGGGCTGAGTAGTTACGAGCTGGTTTTCTGGAGGATATCAATGTTCCTAAAAGCCTGCCTGAACTAATTTCCTATTTTGCTAGAATGAACCTATTTTTTTCCTAACTTTAGACATAGATCTATTTCCACCTGTAAGTCCCAACAAATAAATCATTGAATGTCATTATACAGGGCCAAGTAAATTTACAGATTAGTGTATTACGAAGTTTAGCCTGCCACCAATTTTGACCCATGTTCTACCCAAGAAATGCAATTTCTCAGAGGAACGGAGATGCGTGTTGCACTCCTCGAGGGATTTTCCTGCACGGAACGGGCTTCCTACACCTGCTCAGCCAAGGAAGAGCCGCA
>NW_009199370.1:10677-21761 GCF_000690835.1 Fulmarus glacialis | reverse complement strand
GGGGGGGCTGGCAGGCAGGGTGCTCGCACCGCAGCTCACCTACAACTTCTGATGATTTTCCCGTGGAAAATACGTGATCTCTTTGTCTGTGCTGGCCGTGTGGGCCCGGTGGGGCTTCCTCACCAAGCGGCGTTGCTCTGCTCCTGCTTTCGTAGCCATCAGCACAGGCTAGTTGTCAGAGGAGCACCAAAAACTTTACCTTGTTCCTTTCCCTCTCCTGGGAGGGAAACGCGTGAGCCGGCACAGACGCAGCACTTTGATGCTGGAGGCCTTTGGTGTCCCCGTGATCCCCCGGCACGGGCACAGCCTGTGCCGGGGTGCCTGGCTCCCTCGGAAAATGCGAAGAATGCCGTGGCCTCCGCACACCCCCGCGCACGCAGCGTCCCCCGGGGCTGATCCGTGTGGCTGCCATCAGCTTCGAGGGACAGCAGCGAGCTCTCCTCCTACTGCCTGACTTGCGTGCCTTAATTTGACAGCCAAGGAAAGGAGGGGGAAAATTACACACACACACACACACACACACACCCCAAAAAAAAAAAAAAAAAGAAAAAAAACACGTAAGGGAGAAAATTGGCAAAGCATAGAAAGAGAGTAGTTTTGCTGGAAAAAAATGCATATTGTGTCTGCCAGAAATGCAGTAAAATGACCAGAGAGTTTTAAATTCAGACAGTGTATGTTAGTCTTGTCCCAACAGCAGCAGCCCAGGACAATAACATTTGTATTCATTGTGGGAATGAATTCTATTAAAGTATTTCCAGAAAACAGCCCCAAAGGGGTTGGTTCTCAGCTGGTCCAGACTGAAGGGGTCTCTTCATTTCACTAAAGAGACACAGATTTACTTCAGTTCAGAAGCTGTTTTCAGCTGTGGTACCCAAGATATTCTGAAGTCTTTTCTTTCTACTTAACTTGTTAAAATGGATCTAACAAACAAGGAATGCAAGCAAATGTCAATTAGACAAGCAAGTAGAAGATAGATTTGTATATATAAATTTTATCAAATAAAAAGCGTTCCTGCGCATTATTGTTCAAAAGGTTGTGAATGTTTTTACTGAGAAGTATTTTGACAATTTTTTAATATTGGGACTGAATTTCTGCATTTGTAAAAAGCTCTAGTGACATCAACTTTCTGATACTCTTGTTGCCTCTAAATACTAATCCTTAATAATGGCCAATACAGTTTGCCTCATTTATTCAGTTAGCTCAATCCAAAAGTGTATAAAGTTTGAGCCTCACCCAATGTCTGTGGAAATCAGGGAATGTCTTTCCTCCAACATTACTAGCCTTTGTTTCAGATGCTGTGGGAGTATCCCTTGCTTTACAGTCATAGTCCAAAGACAAATTCAGTTTTCCATATGAAGTGAGGCAGAGGAATTGTTTGACTCCACTCCCCGAATTAAAGGGTGGATCAGCACTGCAATGTATTAATCAACACATGCCTTTTTCTTTCCATTCTTCACCCCAGAGAACAACTAAATTGTTTCCTACTCATGACTATCAAATCTGGGGTTAGTTCAGCTCCCAGAGCCAGCAAATCATGAGCTGCATGCTCTGCTTGCAGGATACAGCAGTTTGGAAAAACACACGCTATGTGGCAAAATTGACTAAAAATTGAGCAGTTGATGATTTCATTAGTTGTTTTGCAAAGCCTGTTACGCAGCACTCAGCTCTGTCACGTTTGCTCTTCTGCCTTGCAAAATGCATGCGTAACAGTCTCGAGGTTTTTACATTAGTTACAACTACAGGAGAGCTATTTTATTACTCTGAGAAACTTGTAAATCATCCATTTACCTCCAATTTTATTGTACCACTTGCATCTACATTTTTCCCAAGAAAGCCATCCCTGCTTTAGCAAGTAAGCAGGACTTCTGAACTCTTTCCAGTTCTTTTCAAGATCAATCCCAAGTGTTTATAGCTCATCAGGAAAGCATTATTATGGCATATCAAAGTTGTAGTCATGGCACGTAAGGGGAGTGCTCTGGCTCCTATTGGCATACAGTTGGTTTTGGTTATCCACGCTGATGAGCACTCGTATCAGAAGCAGACTTAGGCAGGAGTCCAGAGAAAGAGCTGGACTCATGAGCCCCAATCCACAGGAAGGTACCACAACCGCGCTGCCGGCCATACATAGCTTTGAAATGGATTGTTTCGGTCAGACTTGTGCTTAAGGAAGAAAGTCTTGTCCTAAGGTTAGGCTTTTTTGACAAGCTGAAACCTTTTTTTTCCAGTGCTTAAACAAGATGAGCAACTTTTTATTTTGGAGTCAGGCTGTTTTCAAGAGGATTGTTACATTAGTGGCATCAATTTGTTTCTGAGATATCTTGTTACCAGGCAGAAATGGTGGGAAGCACATTGACCTGCGGTTGCCACAGCATTTAAAATTCTCCAAACCCATTATTTTCTGCCTAGAAACTGTCAGACAGTTCCATAGACTGTAAAGTTTTTCTTTCCCTGGTGCCAAACCTCATACCATATCTAAATTAGTTTGCTTGTGTTTTGGGATTTGCAGAATATCTGAGTGTGCTTTCCAGAAAAATTAACTTCTGCAGACAACATCCAGAGGCGTCCACTCTGACTAACCGTTCTGCATGAAACACTTTTCATTGGGATATGTTAGCACTTACTCACTCTTTGTTGTCTTGGTTTTGCTCAAATATACCTCCTAGTTGTTCCTTGAGCCTTGAGTGTACAACATCTTCCCATCTTTTGACTCTGCTGCAGTAATCATCAAGCCATGCTGTATAGATGACCAAGAAATGGATGTTCATATGTTAACCTTTTTCTTGTCGCACAATGTAGATACTGTGCTGACGAGGATTCCAGCTCTTCTTTCTGAAAAGGATTTCATGCGGTTGTTCAGCACACGTTTTTACCAACTACAATAAAAATGTACAACAGTACTGGCTTATTATTGGTGGAGTTGCAGCCTAAAATAACCAGTTTTGTGCAGCCCACTGTACAACTGGAACGCTGTCCTAAGAGGTGGTGTTGTAATCCAAATGATGAAGAGCAGGCATAGCTACTCTTCCCCTCATTACTTTTGCTCACTGTTCTGCTCTCTGCTTGTTTCCTCATGGCATATACTGATTTTTATCATATTGCCTGCCTAGAGCTTCTATTTTTTCCTATTCAATAGCTTCATTAACTTGACCTGCTTCTCATATGACCCTACAAACGTTATGGATATCATATACTGTACTTCAGTATGAATGTACAGTATACCAACAGTGTTCTACAAATTACTCCAGTGTTTGCCTTCATGATGCTGTGAAATGGTCAATTCTCTACAGAAGGCTTCTAAAGGCAATGGAAAGTCTGAACAGTTAGATTCCTTGATTGAAAAATGTGGCTTTGTCCTGCAATTTATTAATTGTAATCCCCACATTGTGGGAAATTTAAAAGTGGTCTAGTCGGCAGAAGGTGCAGGGATCAGATCTGATAATTTTATAACACGCAAGGCTTTATAAGCAGATTCTTTAAAAAAATGTAGTTCTGTTTCTGAAAGGACAATATCTTGCTTTTCAGTTTACCTACAGTAATGAGTAAGACTGCCCCAGTCCACTCTTATCACACCTGGTTTTCTTCTCTTTTTCTTCTCTGTCTTGTAATCAACCTGAAAATTATTGGGGCACATTTCAGTCACCCACTGTCCTGAAGAAGACTGATGGGTGGGTATGTCTGATGAGCTGAAAATCAAGAATTTCTGCTTCCCGATTCTGTGCTCTGTTTGCGACACTGTTCTTGTAAATGTGCATCTAGAAGATGTGCAGGAATGTGGAAGGAAATGCAAGAAATGTCTCATTTATTCTGATTTGCTATTGAGGCAGCGAGAGACTCTTCATGGTGAACTGGGACTTGTACAGGTCCAGGAAATGCTGCCCTGTAATACGCCTCAAATTTTAAACTACCTTTCATGCCTTCACGTCCTTCCTCTTATATCCGTTACCCTGCTGGTTTACCTACATTTCTTCCTCTCTTCATACTTTGGTAATTTTATTTTTTGACTTTCTGCCCACTTCGCTTTCACCAAATCCAAGCCACACAGGAGTAACAGCCTTGTCACCAAGTATGGTTGCATTTGAACAGTACACTGCTGGTACCACTCACTTTTTAATTCTGATTTAATGATTTTTCTACAAAACTACTAAAAAACACATACTGAGAGTATAAATATTTAACTACAATATAATTACTGTTTTGCAGCTATTTATAGTTCATAAACTCTGGAGGAGATCAGAGTGTTTCAAGAATCAGGCAGGAATTTAGGAAACTGATAAACTTCACAAATTTAGCAGATTTTTCTCTTTTTAAAGTTTTTCTACTATAACAGAATTCCCAGTTGTCCATTAGAAACTTCCTGTAATTTGAAAGTGTTCTTTGTGCCTGTATTTTGAATTTAGCTCTACTGAACGTACAGTGCAGTTTACAGGTAAATCTATAATCTGTAGGACGGACTTGTTATCTGCCATTGTATCAACTTGAGCAATTTGCACAACTTTAATTCTAATAGTTTCGTTTCTTGTCCTGGTTATTAAGTCATTAATTTTATGTCAGATATTTATTACAGCTGATTCCTTAAAGTTTTTCCTCTATTTACACAGCCCACAAGTTCTTTTAAAACGAAAAATACCCTATACACATTTATGCTCAACATCTTAGATTTTTTAAATGACTTTTCAAGCATTATCATTTGTAGAAAAGAAAAATTTTTAAAATTTATGTGTAAGAAACAGCCAGGCTTGTGTTACATGATACAGAACTCCAGCAGTTCCATAGTGTTACAGTTATTGAAAGTAATGCAATCAAAAACTCACAAAAAATATCCTACTATCAGCTGTTTTACAATTTATGCAGTATATCAAATTGCAGGTAGAGAGCTTGAATTTCAGGAGACGAGAGCTGTGGAAGGGGTGATGTATGCATGCCATAACAGGCGTCGTGTCAGTCTGTGGGTCACACAAATGGACCTTTCAAAAGTAATTAGAGAAGGATTATGAATAAGATCTGTTACTATATGCATGGAAAGTTCAATAAAGTTGTTATCATTTAAATCATCTCATCCTAGTATTTCTTGGTACCTGCCATTTCCTAGGAAATGGTGGGTTGCATGCTGTGGAATAAAGGTCTAGTTTGCCACTAGATGTGTGGCAAACCCCAAGGCGGAACTGATACTAAACCTGATGTTTTCTGCTGTGGTTAAAAAAAAAAAAGAAACACATACAAGGGTGCTTTTGTATGACAGCAATTACCTGTCATAAATTAAATAGTCTTTGTAATTCCTTCCAGCTTATCCCTTGTAAAGAACAATGGATTTTTTCTTTTATTGTTTATTTTTAGTTCGAGATAATGCATTCTTGTACCCCTCTAAAAAAGCCAAATAAAGAAGCATTAGCCTAATTTTGGGATTAACTGGGATAGGTCGGGAAAAAGGGTTACTCATTTTTGTGCTTTATAAATAACGCACAAATAATAAAACTAAATACCCTGTGCTTGACATGAGAAGATCTTTAAAAAAGGTGCTGCAGGCCTTAAGCATCTGGAGCTGCTGCAGGTGTGTGTTTAACAAGGTAATGCATTTAACAGGGTGTGAGTGTCAAGGAGGAGGGCACTGAAGAATGGTGCCGTGGGTTGGATCGTTTATTGTTCTTACAGTCAGAAAACAATGGTGGGGACAGAAATATTTTGCAAGTGCTGAGCTCTGTATGCTAATAAATAGAAAAAAATCAGCTTGCTTTTGCTGGACTGTCACTATTGCTTCAGCGCATGTCTCTGGCATGGTCCTTACTAACAGTCTGAAGTATTGCTCTATAGAATAGGTATGCTATTAAACTGATATTTGATTGATATTGTTAATATAAAATTTAAAAAAAAATCACCAAGGCATGGGCCTAATATAGTTTGTATTTTTAAGGGTTTTTTTATTCAAATCCAGGCTCGCTGTCAGTGTGGGTGGAACAGTTTTCCCACTGAAGAGCGTATGCGTTCATCTGCTGCGCGGCCGCGATGAGAGCCCGCTAGGACATTGTGAACAGTTTGTGTTAGGGTTCAGGTCTGATGAATCTGGAAGTTGAAATGAAAGCCTTAGGCCATAACGTCACAAACATGTCAAGCCAGCATAAATTGGCTTGGCTACCAAAAGAAATACTCCCCCCACAACCACCTTACAGCGGCAGCTTAAATCTTCATGGCATTTTGACCTTATTTTTCATTGGGGTGTATCAGTGGTAGCATGGTACGAATGCAAGCCTGTAAAGAAGGACACTCTACCCTTTGTCTTATTACTGCCAGTGTCTGCTGTGGGAAATGAAAATTGGCAGTCATCAGCGAATTGTCGTCAAACAATGGGTTTTGTTTGATAATCAAGAAAGCAAACACCTGAGCACAGAATCCTTTGTCTTCTCCACCCTTCACACTTTACTCACGATTCCACATCTATCTGAAGGCTTCGTGACAGGATGAGTGTCTTGATTGCTTCCTGAGGAATTATACGGGCATCTGAAAGACATTTTTGCTTGATTCAGTGGAATTATTTCTACCCCTTGTTCTTACCTGTCCCAAACTCAGCATATGATAACAACATTAGACATGTAGGCACAACTCCCTGCACGGACTTCAGAAGTGAGATCCTGAAGCATCATTAGAGCTAATTAAAAAGAAGTCCTCAACCTCAAGATGACTTGATTTAATCTTTGAGCAGTCCCCACTCCTCTGCAGGAGGAATCACTCCCCAACCTCCTTATGTGCACATGGGATACCTTCCCCAAGGAAGTCCAGAGGTGTGCGCAGGCCCCACGTTTGTATATTTAGTACGCTGCCTATGCGAAGATAACTCACCTAAAACAGTTGTTGGTTTGTCAAGGACGGGCTGCTGAGTGGCAAAGGGTAGGGAATAGAGAAGACTTACACTTTAATTAGCCTCAGGCAGCCTGCCACGTATTCTTCCGTTGCATGATACTATCAAAAGGGAGTATAATCCCTTTTTCCCATTCCTATCCTGCATCCCTGTCAGAGCAGCACCCTCTTCACAAGCCTTCAGTTCCAAACCTTATCAGTATAGGTGGTCCATTTCCTATGCAGCACTTGACCTGTTGAGGGGCATAGTATTAGTGAATGCAAAATAGGCAGAGCCTAGATAGTTTTGCTAATGGAAATACCCATATTAATAAAATGTGTGTGTTATGATTGTAAACGGGTAAGATTCAGACCAGCATAGACGCCACTAGCAGGACGAACCAGGAAGACCAAATGGTTTTGGAAAGAGACCACATTTAAACATCTTTAATGAATACCAGATTCAGATTGGAAAATTAACAAAAATGTCTTAAAACACAAACTGACTGAACTTCTGTCTGGTGGAGCATAAACATTCTTTAATTGATTTTATGCCTCATGTGGTAGAAATTACAGCTTAGTTTCAAAATATTGTATAAAGCCTGAATAAGATTGAATCCTTCAATTTAGTGTTTACATTAAATAATTTCCAACTAAACCACTAATCATCAATATTCTTTAGACATGACTGAAAATCAAAGTTTTGTAGGAACTGCCACCAATAGCAGATTTTGCTTTGCTTTTATAGTTTCCCTTCCTTTCAGTTTTTTGTTGATGGATTTCTCCTGACCCCATTAATCTAGTTAGTCAGGTTCTCCAGCATTTTTTAGTTGTGATTTGTCATGGAACATTAAATATTTGCATAGGAGACTGCTTACAGTACAGTCATCAGAATGAGCTGCTGCACCAGTGTTCTTCTGTAGGAAACAGCCACCACCTCTGTTCTGTTCAAGTGCTGTTGGAGAGCAGTTGCTGCAGCAGGCTAAATGTCTGATAATTTGAGTGGCCACGGTGTGTTTCTGTCCCGTGGGCTTCTAGCTTGGGTGGATCTTTTGCTAAGGCATCTGGCTTTCAGAGTGTCTACAGGAAGATCTTGGTTCTTGCTCCACTGCTGCAGCAGAGACCCATGACCTGTCCCTGAATCATTACTGCTTTGGGAAATTAAAGTCAGATGAGGAATCTTCACTGGGTAGGGAAGAGAATTTGGAATGAAGTGCAAGAAGCCCTTGTGCTGAGATGCACTGTATCCTGTGCTGTGGTGGTGCCAGAGGTAATGCATTTCGGTCAGGAGAAGGGGATGAGATTAGTGACTTTTCAGTGGGTGAAAGGTTGTGGGTTCTTTCCTTCCGTTGTGGGAGGAATATTTCACTGCGAAAATATCATCTGGATTGCAGATCAGGGTGGAAAATATGAGAGCCGATTATAAAATGTTGTCGGTGTAGCAACCCTGCTAAAATTGCTGCGAACCGATATTAGTAATCCAAGGACATGCTGCTGTGATCTGGCACGGTGGAGGAGTTGAAGAAGAGCCACGTCCTGCCTGGGGAGAAGCTGGGGTCTGTTGCTGTCAGTGGAGGGAGCCTGAGATAAGCATCAGAGACTAGAACTTAGATCAGTGGAGAGACTCCTGTAGCACAGACCGGGGTCTTGACTGAAGGGTATGGTAGAATAAGGAGTGTCAAAGAGATGGAAAGAGTAAGGAGATGGAAGTAAAGGCAAAACATCCGTTGAGACCTGGGTGCAGACTAAGAAACAAATTGAGGAAGAATTCTGACAGTGTGCATAAGGGTAAAGCTGACCAGTGCAGCTTTTCACCTACTTATCTGGTCAGGAGCTCATGAGCAGTGACATAAAGATTCTTCCAAGTCAGTTCATCAGGAAAACAGGCTACAGCATGGGACTAAGGTAATATAACCGTGGGTGCAGTGCATTGAAATAATTCATCTGTGCATTTTCATGCATATTTTTAATCTATAGTAAAAATCACAGTGTGTTCATAGGTAATTTATCCAGCAGGAAAAAAAAGACTATATTTATTCCATTAATTATTTGCAAAAAATTTCCACTGCTCTAGGTTTGGTACTGCAGTTAGAGATAACATTTAACAAAACAAGACTGAGATGATGATCCAGAGGGCTCTAGCATTGCCAGAGAGTTTTATTAGTTTGTGTGCAATATTACTAAAATTATTAGTGTTCTCTTTCGACGTGTTTTTTCCTTAAGTAGTCTAATGGAGTTTTTATAGGCATTAATGAACAAGGATGAGGTCAAACAATGTACACTTTATAAACCCTTGTGAGCAGTCCCATTGACTAGAGTGGGAATAGCATTATTTTTGTAAATGCTATTCATAGTAGAGAATGCAGAACTAGTCCCTAATGGAGGAAATATCTTTATTAAATCTTTCATCATCTCCGTATATACTGATTTATTCTAGGAAAAATAATTAAATTCATTTAATTATTCTGCTGTCTATAAAGGACGAGAAGGAATTTGCACAGAAGGACAGTTTAATCTATAAACTGATGGCTATGCTTAAGACAAACAACCCAGCAAAAACTCCTACAATATTTGGTAAGACTTAAACATGTAATGTATTATTAAAAAAAAAAAAAAAATCAATATGACCTGAAGAATAAATGAGTCAATGCAGGATTTTTAAAATTTTTTTTAACTTGTTCCTTGCTGATAATAAAGTGAGGAGAGAAAAAGCTTCAGGGGCAATGCAGTCCGGCCAAATAGAGCTCCAGATCTTTTTGTAAGTTTATTGGTGTTTGCACGAAGAGCAAAGCTCTCTTTTAGACCTCTTATGCACAGAAGAGGGTGGCTTTAGGTAGAAGTTGCTTATTAAGCTGCAGCTGTTAGAAGAAAAATCTGAAGAGTTCTTCAATTGCTAAAAATACAGAGTATTTCCTGATTAGGAAACAAAAGTATTTATTTCTAAACTCTGGGTCCAACACTGGGAATGCTTACAGACATGACCATTTGCACCTACACACACAAAGTAGCTCAAAAATGCCTGTAGGTTTTGACTTTAAACTTAATATTTTCATAGTCAAAGTAATTAAAAGTATCTTTTTGGGACCCTCCTGTAAACACACTGTATAACAGCTGAGTGTAGGAAATACTTTAAAGCAAACATTCTGAGAAACTCATTACAGAAATTCAAATATATCTCCTTGGAGACATGTAAATTTAGGAGCAACGGGTATAATTTTATAAACATATTTCAAACTTAAGATTTCTAATTAGATAACTCATTGATCCATAGGCATTGAAATCTAACCAAACAGCGATTTGCAATTACAATTTTGGTTAATCATTTCAGTTCCCAATGAAAAGGCTCCACAGCTGCCTGGAGGCTTGGCATTGATGAGGAACACCATGGGATCAGCTTGGCTGCTAAAAAAGCTGTGTTTGTAGCTTGGGGCAACCGCTGTGCATGGGCTGCCCTGCTGTAAAACACACTGAAGGCAAGGTACGCTCGTTCCCCATGTAATTGGGCAGTAATTTTGACAGTATGCTTGGGGTTGATCTTGGCGAGTCTATCTCATGGCAAAAGCGGCTTGTCTTCTTTGTATTTCCTGCCTAAGGACAGCTGATTTGGGTTAGTTGCTCTGGGATAGGGAAAAAATCCAACCTCACATTATTTTAAGCAATGAAGAAAACCCCTTCAGGTTCAAGAAGGCACTCAGGGACTGGCAGAAGCCCGGGTACATTTGTGCAACGATGTGCTTCAGCGCTGGAGCAGGTATAAAACCACCTTATCATACTCTTGACCAGAGGGTTAATTCTACAGTCCCCACCGAAGCATTAGGTCGCAGTCCTTCAGCAAATCAGCCTTCACAGACACGCGTATTTATTAGGCCAGGTTCTGGGCACGGCACGCATGTGGTCTAGATGGGGAAGGCAGAGGGCTTGCACAGAAATGATGAACAGCTTATGCTGCTTCTTGGTTTTATCCTTTGTACCTCTTAAAAAAATCAGCAATATTGTGGTTTAACAGAGCTGATTTAAGTCAGATCTTACTAGCAACTCATCTGAAATTTCTCAGGGAAAGAAAACGCATATGAACAATGACGTTTTATGATGTTTGGACCCAAGTAGTGTAGTCCTTCTGATAGCTGTCACATTGCCAAAATTTCACATACTCCTCTCAGCCCATGGTAGGAATCCTGATTTTTACAGCATTACCTGCAGTTTGCTCCTATATTCCTCACACAACAGCATAAACTTCTGAGGTAGCAGAAGTTGAA
>NW_009199370.1:0-10644 GCF_000690835.1 Fulmarus glacialis | reverse complement strand
GGAAGTATTACAAGCCAAACATCACGCAAGCATGAGAACAATCCTTTTGAGTTAAGTGGCCCCGCCAGCATCCATAAAGTTATTTAAATATGTAAATGTTGCAGTCTCAGCCCCCAGAGACTGTATATTGCTGTTCAGAGTGGGGTTTTTTCGGTGTTGGGGTTTTTTCAGTGGTTTATCTTCCAAAGTTATTCATGATGGAAACATAAATATCTGCCTAAAAATGGTATTCCATTTATCAGTTGCGGCTGGTGTATCCTCATCTTTCTTTTTTTGTTTGTTTCCTCTGAATTTAATTAAATGTTTTGGGGATAGATGTTTATCCTGCGCTGCAAGATAAGACCAAATGTGCAGGAGTTTCTGCATCTCTCACTGCAGACAGCTCACTGAACAAACCCACTGACCGTTCTCCTCAACAGGATGTTCCTCAGGAATACCTTGCACGCAAAAATGAACTCCAGAGAAATCCTGTTTGCTTTCAGGATGAGTCTTTCAGTTCTTTTTCATGCCTTTCACTATTTTCTTCACCATTTTATTCTGTCACCTTTAGGGTCAGTGATTCTCTTGGCGTTCAGAGTGCCGCGTTTGACTCCATATGAGCAGCTCTGGCTCATGCAGAAGAGAACTGTCACTTAGAAGTGACATAAGGTGCTCTTAGGGTCCAGACTGCACAGACAAAGTGCCAACCTGCAGCAAACAGGGAGAGAGAAGTCATTTGGTGATTTCATATTTGAAATAATAAAACAGATAATAAAATAAACCAAAGTCTGCAGCTACAAGAAAGGTGGCCATTGAAATCCTAGCTGTGTGAGTTCAGCGTGAACATATCCCATCAGTGCTACATTCAGCAGGGGACTGATACAGCCAGTACTTACAACTTTCAGGTTTTGCCTGTGTAGAATGCAGGTCAAAAATATGACAATAAGTAAGATTAAAAAGCTTTTCTTTTACATGATCAGGCAGCTTTCTAGCTGTGGTAATGTAGGGAACTGAAGTCTACAGAAGAGAGAAAATGTGTATTTGATATTAAAAAAATTCCTTGCAGTCTAGTGAGCAACGTTTACTTTCAGGGAGGTTGAAATGTTGAATTATATGTGTTTCTGGAGATCAACACTGCCCTTTTTCTCTTTGTCTCTGAAAGTGTATGAGCAGAAATTTCCACTTTTTTTTAGCTGAACATGTTTGCTTCATTTCATAATACAAGGGAAATGAAAACGCCAGTGCTTTTCTAAATGTGGGTTTTTCCACATCTGTGGACCCTCGTCTAACATGTCACCTTGATATGGGACAGTAAGAAGTCAGACAAGGCAAATCTCAGCTAAAGATTTTGGTCTCAAATGTATATCCCTGCTTTTTAGAATGTACATTGCTATTGAAATCAGTGGAGATGTGTTTCATTGTTCATTCTAGGCATAAACAGGAGTTTTTCAGTCACGAAAATAAGACTTGGAGTTTAGCTGTCCCACCTCAAATATTCATGAAGTGTGTGATATTTTTGTTTTTCCTCAAAGGCTAGGTCATGCCTCTTGCAGAGAGCTCAGGGGTGAGGCCACCAGAGACGCCCTGCCTGGGAGAGACCCCTTGCAGTCCCCTCAGTGTGTGGCTGCGTTAAAGAGTGGCTGGCACAACTAACACTGTCACCTGTTTGCTGTCTCTTTTGGGTGTTTGCTACTCCTGAAGCACTCTTCTCCTCCTCCTTCTCTGTCCCACTGCCACCATGTGAAGGGAGAGGAGGATGTAATGTTTTCGCTGTTCAAGCGGAAGATACTGAGATTGATTTGTGTGCTGCAACATCTCCATCAACCTGTTACTCAAAGGACTTTCAAGAAAACTAATAACCAGTTAGAAGGGCTGAATTCCTCCAAAATGGAGTTTGCATTTAAACTTAGAGCTCTAAATATAACGTCACTGTGAGTTTTGGTTTATAAATACAGTTAGGCCTAAAAAAAAAAACTGTATAGGGAAAGTGGATATTGGTTTGTCTTTGGATTCTTCTGTTTCTGTATGTTTGCTTGCGGCATTTTTTTCACAGCTTGTGTAGTTTTTCAGTGAGTTATAAATGAGTATGTCCATATATCAAGTTATTGATTTGTGAAGTCCATACTTAGGATAAAGTGTAAAGAGAAAATTTTCTGGATCCTAATTTGTTGTCTGTTTTAAGAGGTCTTCTTGATGTCGTTCTATCAGTCTGCAATTCAGTAAAGTTTTTGGAACTGAGAAGTTTATTCGCCTTCAGCCAGAAGTTGGAGTTGACACAACAGACAGGAGGTGAAATCGGGCTGGGTGACCTCGTTGGTACCTTCTTGCCTTACAGTCTATGAGCTGGATTCACGCATTTCAAAAGGTCGTTCTTGTTCCCCTGAACACAAAAAATAGAATCTGCAGTAAAGCCACCGTGGTCTCCTTTTAAAAAAATAAACCAAAACTCAGCATAGCCAATGTCAAGGGATTCTGACTAGCCTCCTGACAGCCCATCACGCTTGCTTTTTCCCTACTGTTACAATGAGATGTGTATGCAATCTTACCTAAGCTTAAACGAAAAACAACTCTCTAGAGGCTGCTTGGTTTTTTTCATCTGAAAATGGATTTTTTACATCCTCTCACTTCCACAGTTTTGAAGAAACGGACTAGAATCTCAGTGGAAATGAGTTTGTGAAGAGGGGTATGGCTGGGTCCCTCGACACTGGTTGTGGTTTCATAAAGATCTGCAATGTCGTATGAAGTAAGCAAGCCCCACGGTTGTTCCTGTGTTACTGCTATCTGGTATGTTCCTAACATCGTAAAACAGTTTGGCAGGACTCTGTAGACACCAATGTAAAATGTCTTTCCATGCTTTCCAAAGCAAAGATTGCATCTCCTCTTTTGTGGGCTTTTTTTAAGATTTCATGGAATTACACTGTGGTGTAGGTGAAACAGGAGGAAAAAAAGAGAATTTCTGTTTGGCTTTTTACTCCTCATTATTCTTGCTGCTTAGTTTTGTTATAGCTGAATGGTATCTAAGATTCAAAGCTGGTCATTTTTCATCAGCGTCATTAGTGTATAGTCCTGACTTCTTTTTGCTTCCTCCTGAGATGAGCTATCAAAATACTTATTTTCCATATTTTTATGCTACCTGCTAAGCAAAAGGAGACTTGTACTTTTAAATTCATCTGCATTCTTTCCTGATGAGTTCTTAGACTGAATTTACACACTCTGGGATGGGTAATCTTCTAGGAAGGTGCAACAATTGTTAGAGAAATCTAGAAATGGCACTTTACACCACATTATCATGTGTAGACCCACTTACTTTGGGGGGTCTAAAGCTGCCTCCACTGTTCCTGCTTTGAAAGACCTATTCATTATGGTGGTGGGTGACAGTGCTAAAGTCTGAAATACGACATTACCCAGGGAATGATTCTTCTATGTGTGTTGCTTATAAGCATAAATCTTAAGGTAACATAATATATAGATAACCAATACATTATTAACATTGTTGCACATCAAGTACTCAAAAAGCTCTCGCTATCCCATGGGCAGCACTGTTGACACTTTTCCTCATATATCTATGATATCTGCCTCAGAGTGTGCAGTAATATGTAGTATATCTAGAAGATTTCTACTGTGCCACCTCATGGAGTAGAGAGGAATCAAAACTTACTGGTCCTCACTCTTCCCAGTGCCAGGAAGTGTAAGCAGCAGTTGCAGCTTCAAAAGGTGTAGAGAGAAATTCATGAATTAAAAAGCCATGAGATGATCTAAAACCAAAAGATACTGCTTCTGGCTGATTGTATGCAATGGGAGCTTCACTGCCTCCATGCCTTCATCTTACACTTCAGAACATTGAATGGCGGTTTTGACCCGGAGCACCACTGGCCACTCTTGGGGACAGGAGGCTGGGCTAGGTGGACCATTCAGATGATCCATAAGCACATTCTTGTGTTTCTCATGTGCCCTTGTTATTCTTTGGCTGCACATACACTCTGTTTCTTAAAAATCACTGACCTTGTGCAAAACCGGTGAACAGCCTTACAGTCAAAAGGCATGGCAAGAACATGGACAGAAGGCAGGCTATAGGCCAAAGACTCTATTATAACATAAAGTTGAGGACTGGGAGCAGGCAGTCTGTCCAAGCACAAAAGCCAGGAGCTAACTAGCGCTAAGGCCTGCAGCTGGATGACCACAGGCAAGTGGTGAGTTTCCTTCTTACATCTGATAGATAGGACAAGCCACCAATCGCGCTCACGAGCCAGCTCACAGATCACCCATCCCAACGAGAGGCTGATTGCAGCCAAAGGTGCAGTCTAATGGCATTACCTTGGAAAGCTTGTAGCATTACCAACCCTGCATAAGCTCAAGGCTTCGTCTGGTAAACGTGCAATGCCTGATCTGTGCATTCACATCACCTAACCAGGATCTTCAGCACAGCATTCTCTCTCCAAAGGAATCCACTGCGTTCTTCCATCCTTGTCTTGTAAGAGGACTGTAATGACAGCTGAGGCCTTACCTCCTTCTACTTCCAGGTTCTCAAAGTCTGGGAAAAATGTTTGTGATCACTCTGGAGTTTGTTTTTATTGCCTTCATATTTTCCAGATGTGTATGTGTATAAGTTTCTTGAGTTGGTATTTTCACATGCATCTGTTTATTTTTCTTTAGTTGTGTAGTGGACTTTTCAATGCCAGGCAGAGAGAGCATATTCTTATTTTCCATCAGTCTGCCCACATTACTGTTACTAGAAAGCTGTGTGCACACATGCATCCTTCTTGTTAATGCCTCTTTTCCCAGAAAGTAATTTAGAAACCTCTGTGTCTTCAAAGCCACAGCTGTTTGGCATGAAGCTGTCAGACCTTGCCCAGCTGTAGTTGCTGGGCATCATGAATTGAATTGTCAGCAGAATCCAGAACTTTTTATTCATAGTGATTGCAATAAGCTAAAACACACTGGGTTTTTTTTCCGTCGCGGTACTGAATTTACACTAAGTAGATTATTCTGAACTGACTTTTAAGACTTAATAAATTTGATACGTGAGTTGCTAAGGAAAAGTCCATAATTATTATGATTACTTTTCTTACAGTGCATTCTGAAATTACTCGTCAGCAGCGCAGAGTGCTCCTACTAATCAAATTGTCTGATTAGGTGAAATTCTAGACTTTCAGCAAAGTTTCCTCATGCCAAATTGCAGTAATAATTGTTCCATCACTTCTGCTCAAGGGAATCTCTCAAACGCTTCAGATATAATTTCATTTCTAAACTGACTGTATAATTAAATAATACAGTATAGCCAGCAGTAATCGTTCTCCATATTTAAATGTAAATATTACCGGTTACCAACAGGAACCATAGCATCCCTAATTGGCTGCGGCTAATTATATACTATGTCTAAAAAGTGTTAACATTAAGGTTGTGAAGTCAAGCACTTAGAAGTTGGGCAATGTCAACATTAACGTTGCCCAGGCAACTTCAATTTTCCTGTCATTTGTTTGCATGCATGTTACAGTTTTTAATTACACAATCATACTGTTCTTTTTTGCCTCTTAAGTCCACTGCCTCATTCAGTAAACTGGTAGTAATTACAGATTTCTTTTTATCTTCCTCATTAAGAGCATGGCTCCAAGCCTTGTTTAACTCAGATTATCCAAGCCTTGCGCAGCATGCATTTTCATTCCTTTCCTCCTCTGTGTTTCTATGGTGCTCTTCACGTATCTGAGCGCTATATCCGACAGGGATGCGAGTGTCAGGTTGCCTAACTCCCTTTTTAGGGAGAGCTGGAGTTTCAGGAATCCAGACCCCTGTGATAGGAATGCAGGCTGCTGAAGTGATAAGATGTGAGGAATGTGAAACACTTCGGAGTGGGTTGTGCACAGGACAGGGCGCTGAACAGAGACACCCGCATCCCACCGGCAGGTCTCCCTAGAACACGTCTGCTGCAGGGCCACGAGAAAATAATTCATTTTCAAGCACTTTTGTACAATCAGGTATTAACACCATTCTGGGTTTACGGCTGATAAACTCTCTGTGTTTCACACAAAGTTGTCCCAAAAATGCCCACCAGTTGCAAAAGCTTTGGGACTGATTTTTCAGAAATAAGAGCATTTCCCAATCTTGCTATTCCAAGTACCACACCATACTTCTCCAGCTAACTTACGGACAAATGCCCAGCTCTGCTGTAAAAGTGCTGAGCTACCCGGCTGTAACACCCTGGGCAGTTAGCTTGAAACTCTGCTGTGGAAAGCTGGGCAAAATGTTGTTCAAGTAGGTTGCTCAGCATCACATCTACTAGATGATGAAGCTGAGGCATAGGCCACTTCTCCAAGGCTGAATGCAGATTCTTTGACAATTAGATCATCTTTCTTCCTTTCAATCTTCCTACAGTCTTTATAGCCTATCCATCTTTTGCAAAAACAAGTTAAAGGTCTAGATGGACAAGTCCTCCTCCTTGACCAAACCTGGACTCATCCTCATTGCAGCCCCATCTTGTATACAAAAGGAGGTGGGGTCCTGAAGAAAAGAAGAATAACAATTTGGGCTTTATAATAAAAAATTACTTCCTTTGCTTTAAAATCCACCAGCATCTCCTGTGCTAGATCAAGAGGTATCACTTCTTACCTTTTATGTAGTAAGAACCACTTCTGAAATGGGAAGACCAGGATCCAATCCCTTCCTCTGTCTTCTTTAAAATAAGCATCAGTGGTGACAGACAGTCTTGAACCAGCACTATTTCAGTGTTCGTGACTTTGAGTTTGGAGTCTTATCGATCTGCTCACTTGCCACATTTGGCTATAAATTTATGTATTTTTTTAAGAGCCCTGAAAACCAGATTCTACCATGTAAAGCAGTATTAACCAAAGTGGAATAATTGACGTTAATGATTTAATTTGCAGGTCATAATAAGCAGTAACCTGTATAACGTTTTTAATCACGTTTTGAATTTTTATTTTAAAGGCTTCATAAGAAAAAGAGGTTTTTCTTGTTGATGTAGCTTGTTGAGTAGCTAAGACAGTAAAACCCTTGTGTTCTGCTGAATAATGACATCGCTGAGGACACCGCAGGGGCTGCACCTAGCCTGGTCCCTGGTGACCCCCAGGGGAAGTGCCCGCAGTGCCTGGCAGTGAGGCAGGAGGCTCCTGTTAGTCAGCAGCTGCACAGCCGCCGTTTTGGTTTGTGGACCTGAATGTTTTGGTTACTCCCAAATCCTGTTTTAGATGCCTACATCCCTTCTTTAATTCCATAGACACACATTCATTTCAGCAGGTATATAGCTCAATGCACTTTGATTTTTAATTTGTTGTTGAATGACTTCTTTCTTATCTACTAGATAAGAAAGAACTTTTGTTTAGATGCATCTTGTTGTAAGTAGACTTAATCAACCATAAAGAAAAACAGCGTGCAAACACGTTTATTAGTTATCTTAAATATGCTGTATACTTGAGAAGAAAGTGCATTTATAAAATATTTTGCATTTCAAATAATTTATTAAGCAAAGGAAACATTAACCGTAGTTAATGAAATTGATGGATCGATTAATGAAATTGATGGCTTCATTCTGGTCACTAAGGGCCATATGCTGTCTTTGATATAATTTGGCATAAAAACTGTCAATCTGCTTGGACACTTTTGAATACCTCATCAGGAATTTATCTGTAACTTTATATGCCTAACACCTTCTGCAAATCTGTCCTAATGCCCTTTGGGTTTTTAGAATTAGTGAATCTCATCCTCTGCCACCTGGATTTTATTTAGTGCAAGAGAAAAACAGCAGCCTGTTCTTCTTGATCCCTTTTTCAGGCTTAAACAGATCATTCCAAGTAAAGAAAATTTTCTCTCAGAACCTACTAACAAAACTAAAAACCAAAGTTGTCTGTTAACTGGTGCTGGATTCAGTGACCCAGCTGATCCCTTATGTCTTACATTCTTAATGAGACTTAGGTAGTTATTTTTCTTAACCCTAGAAACTAAGAACTTGCATTTTTGGTTAATGACAATGTTGCACTATTATTAAAAATGAAAGAAATAAAGTATATATGTATGTGTGCTACAGTATGTAACAAGGTGACATAGTTTGAATCAATAATGAAACAGGCTTATTTGACAGTCAACATTACAGCAGCTTTCTACCTGATTCCATATATAATTAAAACAAAGCAGCCCTTAATTGAAAAATTTAAGAAAACTCATTTGTTGCATCATTTTAATATATTAAATTACTTAATACATTATAAGAAGGTATATGTGGAGAAGCGAGAATGATTCAAGCCCATAGTCCAACCTGAGATTAATGCCTGAAAAGATTATCAGTCTGAAGCCTTCTGACTTAATCAGTTTATTCCGTTATTTTATACTCTGACAAAGCTAGCTAGCTATTTGACATGTATGCATTCAGTGTACAAGCAAAAAGCACACCAAATATTGTTTGGAATTACAGCAGGTAGGCGTGTTAATACATTCTAAAACAAAAAATTGTTTCTAAATCTATATATTGCCTATTGACAGATGAGAGCCAAGATAATTCTTTCTGACAGCCATTTCAGCTGAAGGTGGGTAAATTGTTTAGCTTCAGAAAAATCGTTTAGAATAGTCTAATTGGCAACTGAATTTCTGCAGTGATTTACAGTCAACTGGTGTCTGATGTGCAGACTGGATGCAGACAGGTCGGTTCTGGCGTGCATTGCAGCAGTGAAAAACAGGAGCCAGCATTTGCATTTCAGCGGATTACTCTGGATTCACAGAATTGTAACTAAAAAGTCATTAGCCCAGTGTTTGTTTTCAAAAGTGCTGTTGGGGCTAGTCCAGGTCTCATTGAAATGATTTAGGATTTTTGCCACAGGTTTTGGGCAAGTGTCCCACTTTGAGCTCTGGACACATAAGAACTGTTTGACAATTTGGTTACTGAGCCCCTTAAACCTTCCAACTCAGTGCCTCTTAAATATTTAGGCACTGCTATCAGCATAATCATTTCCACAAAGTCTAATTTCTTGTTCTGTAACTGCCTGCTAATTACTTTATTATTTTTGGTGAGCTACCCTGACTCTGAGCTGGCTGTTTCGGGACATGGGGCGTTAGACTAGCAATACCCTCTATTATATTCCCAACTGAATGTCTTCCTGTTTAGGGTTAGTCATGAAAGAGTATTTATTTTTGAAAGTCATACCACATGTTCCCAACCCTTTGTTTGCACAGCTGTAAGAGAAGATAACTTAATGGAAAGAATAGTCTTTCAAACAAGAAAGAATCATCTTCCAAGACAGCCTTTTCACTTCCTTTGTGATCCAACAGCATCTATATCATATTGGGTATGCTTGTGCGTCTGAAATTAAAATCAATGTTTTTCTTATTATGTGGCATAGGTTAGGTTTTGGGTTGACGATAACTGCAGACCTGCTCTGTGTGAGCGCACAAAGAATGTAATTTATTGGCAGCTTGGAAAGCCATTTTGGCATTACTAATTGTCATCGGTTTTCTCACGTGTTGATAAGACTGCAGGCGACCGTAAGAAGAGAGCAAGACTTTCACGCAGAAGGCAGCTGTATAGAACTCTTATTAACTATAAACAATAGGTTATAAAATATAGTTTGTTGTAAAAATAACTAAATTTCACTTCAAGTACGTAACTTTTTGAAAAGGGAAGAATATTAGGTTTAGTAGCATGTATTCTTCAAATAAGGTCTACAGGTATAAAATACAACGAATTTAAACACATTCCAATAGAATAACTGAACTTAAAGAAATGAATGCTACTAAGTGCAAGCCAATAGTATTTTGGTGGAATTAGGTGAAACCATCGGTAATTTGTGATCATAATGGCTGCCCTCGCAAATGAGTGGAAATGAGACTGTATCCCGGAGAAGAGCTAGTCTGGAAAAGTCACTTCAACTCAGACAGACCTTTAACCATCAAAAAGATCCCAATAAGAATGCCTCCACCTAGCAAGGAGCAAGGTGAAAAGATCAGACCTACATTTTGGAAGGATAACCTAAGACATTCTTTTCTTAACTCTTTGTGTTTATTCATTTACTCTGTGAAGTGAAAAAATTAGGTTAACATATCATCCTAGCTCAGGAGGATTTGATGGGGGGTTTTTTGTTTGAAATTGTTTAGGTGATTAAACGAAACTATTTTATATGTGGCTTGATATATAAGGATCAAGACCGTCAAGGATATTTTACATTTAAAACTGATTTTTTTAACAAAGGAAGTAGATCAAGGAGGTTAACAGCCTTGGTTAATTTTGTTTTAGAGCTCTGGATCTCATTGCCTCTTTCTTTCTTTGATTCATAAATTTAAAAAGGAAAATACGTATTCTTGCTTTTTCAACTCCTAAATAGTTTCTTAGCTCTGAGAGTACTCCTGTACAATGAGCACTGAACATATGAAATAAACTACAATAAAGAAATACTCTGCACCAGCAAAAGAGATTGTGGCTATCAAAAAACAGTATATCAGTCCAACAGTTTCTGTTTCCAGAAAAATTTGACTTGTGCAATGGTTTTACTTCACTTCAGATTTCAGCAAGTATTATATATTGTTTGAATAGTTTACATTTAACTGGAAAAAAAATTTGTTCTATGATCAGCCCTTAAAACAGCTTGCGATCTGTTCTGATAGGCTTTTTTTAGTAATAACTATTAGATTCATTTTTTTATTTCATGTATACATGTATAAAATTAATAT
>NW_009199369.1:4983-13970 GCF_000690835.1 Fulmarus glacialis | reverse complement strand
GGGAGGGGGGGGCGAGGGGAGTTGAAAGACATTTAGTTTTTGTCTGCTCTGTAATGCAAATGCTGTTCTGGTTATAATAGTCTCTGGCCACACAATACTGTAGCTACATCTATACAAATCTTTCCACTCTAGTCCATTAATTTGCAGCCATTGTCCATGTATTTCATGCTTGTGGTCTGCCAGAATGAGTGTATAGTCCAGATAACATACTGTAGTATATGAAACTCTATATTGTGTGGATGAAAAAAGTGATAAGGGATAATACATTTATATCATAATTGCATATCCATGAGGAAGGTTAAAACTACATGTGTAACGTTCACTTTAATGTAGGATTATTTCTTCTAATGGGACTCACATAAATCATTATTTTAAGATTGTAATCTCTTTAGTTCCATACCACTTAGTCACACAGCCCAGCCTTTCTTGATGTTACAAGTATTTAGTGCTAGTTACTGGTGTTATGTAAATAATGAATGGTGTTTGTGTATAGCTTTATGTTTGCTCGTAATCTGTTCTTTAATGTGCACATATTCTCAGTTAATATCAAGAATCTTTTTTCCTTGTGCTTTCCCAGAGATGACTTCAAGGTTATCATTTCACCTCAAGTATGCAACAGCCAAATGAGCCGTCAGCTGCATTGCTGCTGTGCATTGCCATCACCACAAGTGCAGCCGTGTAAAAGGTTGCAGGGGCTGAGTTTCGAGCCTTGAGTCTGTTGTGTTGGTGCTGATTAAAGTGCTAACTGAAATAGTGGAGCTGACTGTACAATAGTTTGGTCAGTTCTGTCTCTTTGTGGTGCGCAGTTTTACCTTGGTATATAGTAATATTTGGTGCTATTTTAGAAAATCGGATACTCTTACAAAAAGACCATGTTTGAGAAGGCTGTATTCAGATGAAAGCAGCACATTGCAACTCATAATTTCTGCAGAGAGAAAACAGCCATAGCTTTGCTTTAAATGTTGAGATGGACTATTGAATACAGTAATGTTGACAAAATTGTTATGAAATGACCATCATGAAAATTATTGGGTTTAGGTAGTACATGATGTCATATCTCTTTCCAACAACTTGGACAGTATTATTGGTCTTTTTGAAAGAGAATTTTCTGTAAGCATTTGCACTTGCATGGTAATTCCCTGCATTTCAGCGGGGATAACTGTGGAAAACAACTGATATTACTATGTAGCCAGAGACAAGAAAGAATGATATACATAAAGACAGAACTTGATTCCAAGTTGCATAATGAATGGCCTGTTTTGATTTTTGTTTTCCCTCATCAGGACAGTTGCAAAGACTTATCCTCAGTCTCCTAAAAACGCCAAACAATATCCAGCTTCTCCTGTGAAGCATCGTGCTACTTCTAATCTCAACCAGGAAACTCCTAAAAAGAAAGCAGAAAAGGAGAAAGAAAATGTCAGTCATCAAAAATCCCCAGGAGCACGCACTGATGAGGCAGGCCAGGTGGCTTCTGAGAAGCATGTGGCTTCTGAGAAGCATGTGGCTTCCGCAGGAAAGACTGAAAATAGTGAAGGTGAGTATTACTGCAAGAATAAATTGCAAGGTATCATGGGTCTGTGAGGCTTTTAAACAGTGATGAACTGGTTTTTTTATGAAGCTGCTCAGTCATGGGTTTATGAGAATGTGTAAAGGTACATACTAGAACCAGTAAATGTATAGCTTTCACCAGGGTTACCCATGTATGAAAAACATTTGTTAATGAGGATGTGAAAATGTTGAAATCCAGGGATGCCCTTACCTATCCTGTATTCTAGCTGCTGAAAATGCTGATGTATTCTTTTGAAAAGCAAAGGTCTCATACCAGCATGAACCAGGCCCATTTTAGCCTCTGTTTGAGTGTGGAAGTGCTGAGCACTCTGAGTTCCCTGCCTAACTTTCCACCCTTGGTCATCTTCTCCCAGGGAAGATCACGGCAGGAACAACTGATGCAGAAGAAGCCTCAAAAATTCTAGCTGAAAAAAGACGACAGGCCCGCCTGCAAAAAGAACAAGAGGAAAGGGAGAGACAGGAAAGAGAAGAACAGGAGAGGTATCTCTGTTAATTTGTGAAAATTATTACTTAATAATTTAACCTGTATCATTGAGGATGCTTGAAACCATGGTGGTTTTAGAATCAAGGTGGGAACTGCAGTGTGGACATAGCTGAAGTATTTTATTTTGTAAAAAAACATTTGAGGCAGTTTTAAATGGGCTAGTTCACGTAGAAGAAACAGTCTTGCAGTAGTAGTATATGCCTTAAGTGGCAAGGCTTGTGTCCTTCAATAAATTAACCTGAAGCTCATCTCCCTGCCCAACTCTGTTGTAGGCAGTTGAGGGCTTTAGAAATGTGGGCACAATGAAGGTTGCTATGTCTAAGCAGCAAAATTCTGGCTCGGTTCTGGGAGCAAGCTTTTAGGTTGTTCTCCACATTGGATGCTGGTTGCAAGTGTCAACAAATCATGCCCTTCTTTCAACCCCCTAATATTAAATGACTAACTCTGCATGTCTAAATGCAACTTTGTCTGTTCTCACTGAAAACATGGTGAGGAGGGGAAATTTGAAAATATTTCCTGAATGCCTGATATGCAAGGATAAGAATGATCAGTTGTCAAAGCAGCTCTTGAATATAGTGATAAAGGAGCATGATGTCCCTGAGTGGGCCAGGGAACAACACAGGTGGAATTTAGACCCACCCTTTCTAGTGTACCACTGTGTTTTGTGGACTTTGCTGCTACTTATTGAATCTGTTTATCTTCAGCTGAAACAAAGGAAAGAAGTACTTCCTTGTTTGAGGATACCAGCATTCTGGGTGTAAAGTACAGGGGAAGAGGGATGTTTTTATTATTGAAGCTTTAATTAAAATGAGAATGGAAATGTTTTCTTTGACACCTTTTCTTTCAAGGGAGATTATAATTTCTAGGAAATATTTTAGGCAATGAAAATAAGATTGGAATAAAAGTGTAATAGCAACCTGATTTCTGGGCACGGGCTCAACCTCTTTGCTGTATCTTGGCATTTTTCATGAAAATGTGTGCTCATGCATATATTATCAGTTACTGCTGATGCGTGCCATACATACAATAGGATTCATGCTAAACAAGGTGAAACTTTTGAACATACTGTTTTGGGGTTTTTTTGCAGGCTTGAAAGAGAAGAACAGAAAAGAAAGGCAGAAGAAGAAAGACTTCGTCTAGAGGAAGAGGCTCGTAAGAAGGAGGAGGAAAGAAAACATGAAGAAGAAGCAGCTAGAAAAAAGGCCGAAGAGGAAGCCAGGAGAAGAGCTGAGGAAGAACAAATGCTAAAAGAAAAGCAAGAAAAAGAGCTCCAAGCCAAACTTGAGAAACAGGTACCATCTCAAACACAAATGTGAAACTTTATATACATGTAAAACTTTATACACATACATATGTATACATATATTTATATATACATATAAATAAATACTTCATAGTATCTGGTAATCGGCCTGAAATAAATAATGTCCCTATCATATTTTACCCATTTTGATTAGAGGGAAGAAGCAGAAATCAAAGCCCGTGAGGCAGCTGAACAACTTCGTCTTGAAAGGGAACAAATCATGCAGCAAATTGAGCAAGAAAGACTGGAGCGGAAGAAGGTAGATATTTGCGTCTCATTTAAGATAATTATTTCATTTCTTGTTTAAACACGCAACCCAGGAAGTGCCCAATAGTATCTAGAAATAATAGTCTGGAGGGATTACAGACTGGTATTTATGCCTAACTTAGTATTTGCTACTTGCATGTTAGGGGAAAGTGGACATCAAAATCTGTAACAAACTGGAATTGCCTAAGGCAAATGACTTTCTACTAGGCACTGAACAAACACAGGATTAGCCTCTACCCACGAAGTTAAATGCCTGAGACAAACAGGGAAGGGCATGCCAAGGCAAACGTTGATTGCTGCCCAACCCCGGACATCACAGGCTACTGAGGAACATGAGTGACTTTGTTTTAAAACTTACTCAACAAAAGCTCCGTGTCATTAATTGAGAAAGTTAATGCAATTAACAAACAGGTTTTCTTCCACCTGGCTTGTCTCTGGTTGCATTATGCAGAGGCAGCAGGGCTGTCTGGCCACTACTGCACAAGGAAATTGCTGGAGCTGCATAACTTAGCTTTATCTACAGCTTTGTGACAGGAAAGAGAGAACAACTGCAGAGCTGCAGAACCTCTGTCTCGTTATAAAAGGTCATCTTTCCATATATGTTGTTCCAATATGTTACCTTTAACTGTTTACCACTGAGCTGGAGACATGTTGCAGTTGCAGATTAGAATACCAAACCAAAGTGTCTTTAAATCTGAAATACTTTCCTTTTTTTGCACAGTAGTGCAAAAAGAAAATGTTAGTTGGGAGGGTTTTTTTTAATGAACAAAGGAGAAAAAAACCTAGTATTTTAGGGTAATGCCTTACACATTTCCAGCAAGAATAACTTCAGATATTTCATTTTACTTTTCCATTCCAAAAAGCCTAACTATTTTTAAAGGAAATATTTGGAAATAGTTGGAAAAGCAGCTAGATGAAAATAAGAGCTGTTGGCTTTAAATAAATGTCTTGTTCCAGAGCTGAGCACAACTCACAACTGCAAAGACCTGGTATTAAAAAGCTTGTCTCTAAATTGCATCTACTGAAAAAGTCATGTTCTGTGAGACTGGTACATGAAAGCCAGCTTACAGGTGGTTTCTGTTTTCTGTTTTCTTTTCTTATTCTCCCTTTTTCAAGACAAGCAGGGTCATGACAGTAGAGAAAAGTTTTTCTTTTTGTCTTTTTTCTCCTTTATCAGTCTCTTGTGTTAAATATTATGTCTGCCTTCTCATCCTCTGATTTATTTTGATTTCTAGAGAATAGATGAAATAATGAAGAGAACAAGGAGAAGTGAAACACCAGAAATAAAGGTATGAAACAGTGTGTGGTTGCAGGGGGGTTTTGTTTTGTTGTGTAATCCATTTCTGAAAATTAAACTCCATGTTAGTAGGTACACTTAGGTACACTCTACACTCAAATTTTAGTTGCATTTTGAACTGAGAATGACTGTTGCTGTGTCACAGTTATTGTTGTGCCACTGCTGCAGAGACACAGTTTTATGCAACTGTTGCAGACTTACCTCCCTCTAGCAAGGTGGCAGGAGCCCGTTCCTGGATGCTGGAGCTGTAATGTTTGCTGCTGTGATGTATCTTCTCCTGCTTTGTACTAGCCAGTGAATTAGTTACTGAGCTCTCTGTGTTAAGTCTGCCAGGAACGTAGGATTGAGAACAAGGCAATTGTGTCCAGCTAGGAAGTGACAGAGAGTCAAATTTTCACTTCTATTCTAAGTTTCTACTAAGGAAACTGTTTCTTCAGTTACTTTCAGAGAATGTTGTCTTTTTGAAGTAAAAAAAAAAAAATAGTCCTATGCCTAATTAAAAAGGAAAAAAAAAATCCTCTCTTGCTGTCAATGACCTTTGACCACTCCGTGGCCCTGGGCTCACAAGTTTCGAGTCCAGTCAGTTCTGTGAAGGTTACGGTCCTTCTTCTAATACAGTTGACTCGTTACTTGATTACAGAAGGAAGAGCCAAAACTGGAGGTACCATCAACTTTGAATGTGGAAAAGCAACCAAAGGCCCTTGTTCTCAACCAGCCAGGTAAAAATCGCCGTGTTTTTCTGACTTGTTTTCACAGTCAGTTCTTTTCAGAGTTTTGTAATCTCAGACAGAGCACTGTGTATTATCACAGGTTCTTTGCTTTCATCTCTACAGCTACATTTGCATCAGTGACAAATGTTAGAAACTGGACTCAGCTTTGTTTT
This sequence comes from Fulmarus glacialis, assembly GCF_000690835.1. Classification (NCBI taxonomy): domain Eukaryota; kingdom Metazoa; phylum Chordata; class Aves; order Procellariiformes; family Procellariidae; genus Fulmarus; species Fulmarus glacialis. Next base: position 8,167 of record NW_009199369.1, on the reverse strand, counting down.
GCCACGTAAGCAGACGCAGAAGAAAGTTTCTCCTCCATTTTAGTACCTGACATAGCATTTCTGTAAATGAGAAGTTCCAGTCTGCCAATAGGTTTGGTTGCTCCAACCACCTTCAAATTTTGTAGGTAGAAAATTTTTGCACGCAACCAAGCTTGCAAGCTTTTTATAGCATTGCTCTAAATCTTACATTTGTCTTGATGAAAAAAGCATTATTTAAAGAACTATTAAAGAAAATATACATATCTGGCATTTATCTATATTTTGTTAACTTCCTCAGGCTAAGGCTTTTAGTACATGACATAAAAGATAATACATTCTCTTCCTGTTTCCTCAAATTCAAAAGATGTAGCATAAAGAGCAATTTTAGAGTGGAAAAGAGGATTGACAGTATAGTAGGATGAGTCACAGATGAACTGAGTCCTACTGCATTGTCAGTCTTCCTATCTACTCGGCCTATAACTGAAAAGCATTTGTGATTTTTTTTTTTTTTAAAACAATTTTAATAAAGAAATTTTTACTGTCATAATTTGCTACTGTCATAATTTCTAACCTTCTTTTATAGAGATCAATGGGTTGGCAACCTGCCTGAAAAATAAAAGCTTAGAGAGTGCTGCCTCTGTAATCCCTTCTCAAGATGTAGTTGCTAATAGACTAAAGTCAGTTCCAGGACTTATTCAGCTGGAAACTGTTGATGGGAAATCTAACAGCATGGAAGATTCGACAGATGAGGTTCAGTCCATGGATGTGAGGTACAGACCGTATCTACCAATAGAAATTGTGGAATTCATATTAGACACACAATAAGTTTTCTGTTTCATTTGTTAATACTTTACTGCTTTACTTCTCACCTACCCCACAATGTGGCAGTCAGGTGTCTACTGTAGTGTACTCCACTCCTGTCGAGACGCAAATTGGTTGTTTCAGACAAGAGTCAATAGAACCTCATCCCACTCTCACATATTTGGCGGGGGGGGGGCTCTGAAATCCTCCACAGTCCTTACTGATGGATTCCATACAAGTTTGCCCAAACCTTTCGGATTGTTCTGTGAAAGTAGCTACTGTAGATATTGTCAGATGTCACCTTTTTTTTTTAATTTATGTCAAGATTGCGTAGCTATGATGCATGAGCTTTTCACCCTCCATGCAAACAGAATAAAGAAAATAATTAATTTAGAATTTTAAGTACTTAAATGGAACAAATGTATGGAAACCAGTAAATAACTTTGCGTGTATTAAATACTATTGGATTTTGATGGAAGGACTTGCAGGAAGGAAGGAAGTTGATAATTTAAGGGTGCTATGAGAAAGCTAGCTCTGAATTTTAAACATGGAATTTTTATATGGTGCTTCCTTAATCAGCAAGCCAACTTAACCTCTCATACTGTTTCACTATTTCCAGTAAATCTGCATAAATACGTAAGAAGTGCCCTACTGGGACAGACCAGAAGTCTATCTAGCCCATTATTTGGTCTCAGAGTATCAATAAGACAAACTCATTAGGGAGAGCACCTGACCCCACCACTTCCTGCAATCCAAGACCACACAGAAGTGTTATATTAGGGATGTTAAGAGATACAACTCTGCCTTGCCCTTTGAAATATCCACTGATGGCCCGAGTTTATCCAACTCTTTTTTCAACCTGCTGATAATGTTTGCATCCAGGACTTCATGTGGCAGCAAGTTCCACAGTACAGTCTCACTAGGTATATTATATTCTTTGATTTGTGTTAAACCCAGTCTCTTAGTGTCACTGAGCACCCCTTAGGTTTTGTGTTGCAGGATTTGATGCAAAATAGTTTTGCCCTCAACTTATCCACCACTCCTTCATGGTTTTAGAAATCTTTGCGAAATGATTCCTCTGCCTTCTCTTCTCCAAACTGAAATGCACTAGCCTTACTAGTCTAGGCAAAGCATCAGCTGGTAGCCGCACTTCATTAATTAAATTCTAGGATTTTTAATGTCTGAAGTATATCATAAGGTTGTAAGAAATAACTTTTTATTTAAGTTGTGAAGCGTAAGTGCTTTAGGTAAATATTTACAGGGTCAGGACAATAATTTGCAAGATGCAATAAACGTTTAAGTAGGGAAATGGTGCAGAGACTGAAATAATGAGTTAGCAGGAAACTACCAGAAATGTGTTTTTGGGAGATGAGTTTTCACATCACGCAGCTACCTCAAACCTTAATCTTTAAGGACTATAGATTAAGTGTGACCTTCCATCCTGAACAGGGTAACCTCTTTTTGTTTGGACTGGGACATATTCTAGGTAAAGGCTTGCTGCAGCTGGCCTTAAGATAAGTAGTAGGTTTTGGACAGTCAGAAGATTAATTTGGTTGTTGCTTAATGAAAAGTTACACACCTCTTATTCTGCACCTTCCTTTTGTTTATCTTTTGTATAGCCCAGCTTCAAAAGAAGAACTTATCTCTATCCCCGAATATTCACCCATGAATGAACTCATGCCTGGTGTTTCTTTGGACCAAAATGGGACAAGTAATGCCAAGGCTCTTGAAGATCTCTTGGATTTCACAGGCCAAGCTACGTACTCCAAGATGTCCAGTGATACCATTAGCCTAGATGACTGTAACAAAAACTTGATTGAGGGATTTAACAGTCCAGGACAGGAAAATACACTTAATTCTATCTGTTGACAACCTCGCTTTTCAGCAGAACAGATAAAGGTACAGTATTGTGATAAACATATTAGATATGAAAAAGTGCTGTGATTACTTATGAGCTTCCCAGAAAAATATAGGAGTTGTAAACAGCATATGTGGAGAGAGGAAGAGAGCTGGTCTCCTAGATGTTTAAATTCGGCATAATCGTTCATATTTGCAGCTCTTTGTAAATTGGCATCATATGCAAACTGAGCGTATCGTAGCAACCAAAAGTATCCGGTAAATGGAAACGTTTCCTTTATTCATTCAGAATACAGTGAAAAGAGTTGCTTTTTTTTTCTTCATTACTACAGTACCTTTCCTATAAGTCTTTAGAGCCTATATGCATGAAGAAAACAGTTAAAAGTGGGGCCAGCCTAGAAAACCGGTAGTTACTGTTGCTGCTTACTCTTTTCTGCTGCTGTAAATACTTGCAGCACAGTGTAGAATCATTTACCCTGGAAAGCCTGCAAACAATATGAAAAAAAGCATAGTAGGCTTCAGTGACACTTTCAAAGTACAATGCCAC
>NW_009199369.1:0-4946 GCF_000690835.1 Fulmarus glacialis | reverse complement strand
TCTAACTTGCATAGCTGACTTGATATTCTCTCTCTTTTTTTAATTGACAGAGGTAGCAGTTTGTTAAGGATATCCCTGTGATGCTACTGGCAGTAAAATATGAGCTTGTCACTTGAAAAAGCTTCTGCAGACCTTGAACACTGGATTTCAAATAATCAGAGCTGAATATAACTTTGTCTTCCGAAGGAATATGTTGAATAACTGGCTGCTTTTGGTAGAAACCAATGAACTAGAGCCTTGACGATTTCAGGGAAGACTGAGTGTGCATTAGAATTTGAGCTTTAGCTGCTAATAAAGCACTTATTTCTTCTTTTAATTTAAAATTCATCTCAACACTTCATTGTGATTTTTATCAATGCATTTTATTTTCAAATAATTCTTCCTTAAGCTTTATCATACATCCGTGTAGACATCTTTTTCTTGTAAATAATGATGAGGTTTGCCCACAGTGCATTGAAATGAAATAATATACTGTACTTTAGTTTTGTGCCTATCTTTTTTTGTTTTTAATAAGGAGTTATTGGCAACTTGTATGCAGGTATATAATTCAAAACTATAGCTGAAGAGGCTTGAAAAATACATAACTGCTGGAATCAAAAGAGCCTTCTTACTGACTGTGGAGTGTGGGAGCTGTCCCGTTATGGTTATGTTGACACTTATAGTCACTAGTGGCACTTACTGGTTAATATTAATTAGTCCGGGAGTGACTATCAACTATGTATTTAAAAACATACCTGTGTAACACCTGTAAACAAAGTAGGCAAAATGCCTAGTGTAATCCCTTAAAATATATATATATAGTATAGGTGTAGTAGATCGAAGTGAGTGGTCAAGGGGGGGTGAGTTAACATGTTAATCTTTGAAGATGCAGACACTTGATTAATACCAGCAGGCTTTCTATCATGTGGAGAAGTATTTTGTCTTCCTATAGGCTCAAGAAAACAAGATTTAGCCAGCAGCAAAACAATATGTGAATGTTGCAGCAGAAATGCAAAGGCTGAGACACATACGGGGAACACTGCTAACCCCCTTAGCATTCTGTAAGCATCTGTATGGAAAAATTCACATCAAGATGTATAATATCTAGACATTATGTGCCATACAGTGTTAACTTTATATCTGTTGGTGAACTATGATAACTTTATGCTAGATCATGTGCTGCTTTGAGGACACTTTTGTCCATTTCCTTATAAGAATAAATTATAAATACAACTCTCCTCGGACACTAAAACAAAAGTGAAAACTTGGGGGGTGGGGTTTTTTGCTTTTTTGTTTGGTTTTTTTCACATGTTAAGGGGGTTCACAGCATAGCTTGAGCTCAGTTGTAGCCCCGTTCTTGTGCTCTTTAAAGCCAGCAACGGGAAGGTAACCAATGACATTATGTGCGGTGTATAAAGAAATCATACCTACAACAATCCAGCTCTATTTATGTTAGTGTACTTCAGAGAAATACTTTCTTTTGACTGTGCAGTAAGCTGTAGCATGGTACTGTGTCTTCCAAATTAGTCCTTCATCTATTTCCTAAATAATAAACAAACAAAACCAGTTTGTTTTGCTGTGATACATTGTGTTTGACAAATGTCACATTATATTTTATTATGGTGTCATTGTATAACCTGTAGATTTCTGTATTTGCATGACCTGTATAGCATGTATAAAGGTGAAATACATTTTCATTTATGAATCTAACTTGTTTCTCAGCTTTTTTTACTCCCAGCAAAAATATGACTAATTTAAAAATACATGTATGTTAATTTGTTCTGAGGTGTTTTCTGAAGGAGGGTGTAATACTGAATGAAGGAGTGGTTGTCAGAGCCTCGAAATATTTCACCATTTTTTCCTTTGCCATGTAATAATTTGCTTTCTGAGGTCTTGCCAATACACAGAGGAAATGCAGACTGGTGGCAGAAGAGCCTTAAGGTGAGGGCTTCCAAACTGGCATCCAAGGTGCTAGTGACAGCATACAGGCCATTTTGCAGCCCCAGCTTCTGCTCTCTGGGGTATTACTTAGCAAAGAAAACAAGGAAAAGAAAACATGGGAGCTGTGGCAGACACTGTTCTGTTGAGTGGGCAGGAGCTGTTCTGTAAGGGTACCCGTAACATAAATGCTGAACTTCTCTTCAAGCTACATGCACGTACTGCTGCTTAGAAAGAGACCAGCCTGGAGCTGCTATTAGTTTTCTAGTGAAACGTTGGGGGAAAAAGTTCTACAATTTTTTTTTTAATCATAACTTCATTCAAAATTAAAAATGAGATAATCTACTTTTACTACGAAGTGTATTAATACTTTCCATGGTGGCAGTTCATCTCCCTCTTATTAATTCTTGAATCATTCATGTGATTTGTCCCCTCAGTTATTTACTAAGATTAAAGGAAGCATGATAAGTGAGTATTCATGAAGAAAGATATTGCATATTTTCCTTTATATTTGCTTTCAAATGTAACTTTACAAATTTGACTGAATATCTGGAGCAAATACTGTTAGCTGAGGGGTTAAATCGCTTCTACTTTTTGCTTTTGATGATGTAACTTCATACCAGTGTTTGCTGCTGTGATTCAAGTCTGCGCAATGAGCTTTACTTTTGTCAAGTGGTCTTGAAACTGTGGTGAAGGATCACTAGTGATTCACACAAGTCCTTGGTAAAGCTTTTCTGCTGTAAAGCTCTTGAGAATCAAGCTGTGAGAAGAAACAAGGAAAAAAGAGTAGAGCAGTGATTCTTGAATGGATTTTTATAAATGGATTTTTATAAATGGATGAATGGATATTTTTAGATTACTTTTATGAAGTGATCTGCAAAACAGGATTGTATGCACCAAGAAGAATCAGACACTGCTACTGTCCTTTTCCAGATTTACTTTCAAGAGCTAGTATAACTGTTAGTAAGTTTCTAATACATAAATAAGTAATACCTGTGAGGCAATTGGGCATCACAGTAGCTCTCTGATTAAGTTCAGCACTTTCTGTGGTGTTGCCCTGGGAAATGACACCCGAAGCTTGTCTCAGGCCCCAGTAAACGCCCTGAGCAGAGACCTCCTGGCTCCCCAGCAAGTTCATTTCAAAACAAAATGGTATCAGTGAGGGGTGGATCTGGACCTCCAGGCTGCATTTTCATCTAGTGAGGAAGGGCTAGAAGGGGAGGAAAATCATCCTCTCTCCTGTAATTGTACAAATTATACGTGCGGAGGAAGCAACAAGAAACGGCACCGACTGCTACTCCGCTGGCGGGCTGGGGCTCTTCCAGCTTTCTCTGCTTCCCACCCCACCACCATCCCAGCCTCGCCAGCCTATACAGCTCCGGCACCCCTGCCACCACCCCGCTTGTATTTCAGGCACGGGCAGTGTGGCACTGCAGCTCGCTCTCTGTTCCACAACCCCACGTGCCCGAGGGAGCGCAGTGGCCTTCTCCAGCATCGGTCACAGCTGGTCAGAGGAGCCCGGGGTCCCAGGATGCCTCTGGGGCTTCAGCGCTGCAAGGCAGCCTGGAAACCCTAGCAGAAGACATCCTTCCCGTAAAGGTTTAAACTGTGGTCCCTTCCCCATATTAAAATGAGAATATTCAAGAACTGAAGACTGTTTACTCAGTGAGGGCTACTTCTTGTTTGCTCTAAGCCACGGCCCATATCCTGCACAAGAGGGAGAGTGTCCTGTAAGCGGCACAAATGAATCAGTGGGGATACGCTGCTCCTTCTCCTGCTTTAGCCACCTGCAGGACTTCTTCCTTGCTTCTCCCCTCTCCCTCCCTATGCAAGAACCACGTAGAGACTGAAAAACTCTCTTCATTTGCTCTCATTTTAGAAAAATGTTGTTCAAGCTGTTGGTTGCGTCCAAAGACAACATGGAGAGTGGTTGTTCACCTGTGCTGCCTCTGTGTGTGTGCGCAAATATACATAAATGGCAGTTACCTGACATTTGGGGATGTTGGTTTTCTGTATCAACGTTAAATTCTGAATTAAATACTGAAACATTTATTACTGCTGGGCCACTATGCTAAAATGTGAAAAATACAATGTATGTCATGACTGAATGCAATTTTCTCTGATCTTAAGAAAAACAGGTTTTAAATTCAATCAATCTCTCCAGAATACATACACTTAAAAATAATAGAAACCTTAAGATACTCAGATGCATTTTTGTTATTAGCGGCAATAATGCCAGCCCAGAACACCGCGAGCCACAATGTTCATCTCTCCCCCACTTTTTTATCCCATCATTTCTCTTATCCTTATGATCTCCTACAGCTGAAGAGTAGGTGATGCTATTCACTCAGTTGGCCAATTTAACTTGTCTGTTGAAGCAACATGTTAAGTGTAAAAGCCCTTAAAATTGCAGGCAGCAACACGAGCAGAATTGATGTTTAAGCTCTTAAAATAATTACGTAAAGTGTAAGAAAATGGTTTCTTGACCACCGGAATAATTTTTGACACTTGTTTTCTTCTCAGTTGCCTTGTTTGTTCTCCAGCTTGTATACGTTTTATAGCGTTTCTAATGATTCAAGACTGAGGAAGTAATGTTTTTAAACTAGTGGGTTTGATGATTACCTGAGGCCTGCAATTTTCAGGATCAAAATAAATGCTCTGGAAGCTAGTGTGTGATGTTCACATGGGAGCTTTACAAAAATAGATGTGTTATCCCTGCTGAAATCCAGCCTTAATGATTTCCAGAGAAAAAACAACTATCATGCAGGAGAGATTCAATGAATAGAAGGAAATGGTAAGCAATGTGCTGTGTGCTCTACAAAATCCTTACTCTAAGAGTAAGTTTTTAAAGTAGTGACATAAATAGCTCAAAGCAGAAGCTTTGCATTATCACTCATATCTTCTTGCTGTGTCTAAAAGGAATAACTTGAAGTTAATGGCAATTCTAGGTGATTGATGTTGTACAGGAATGGACCCAAGAACCTAAAATTACACAGCAGAATGTGCTGGTTTGGGCTGGGACAGAGTTA
>NW_009199368.1:0-8948 GCF_000690835.1 Fulmarus glacialis | reverse complement strand
ACTCAGGCCGCGCTGGCTGCTCGGGTCCGGCCTGAGGTGATGGTGTAGCTCTGGTAGGCGTCAGGCTACCCCGCGGGCGAGAGCGGTGGCAGCTGGTGGTGCTCCCCGTGCCCGGGTGGGCGCGGAGCCACGGGCCTGGGAGGGCTGGCTGCTTCCTGGGGCCGGTGTCTTCAGGAGGCTGTGTAAATGCGTTTTGTAATTAGGACATGTGTTTTAAGTAAATTTGCAGCAGGAACCAGAAATGAAGTACACCTGGCTGCAAAGTAGAAAAGTGGCCATCATTCTGATACATTCTTTTGAGAACTGCTCTTCTATTTCATGGAACGTTGATTTTTGCAAAGAAAGTTAACACAAAGCACTCTTTTAGAAACATATTTAACTCCTGTCCAGTTCTATGAATATCATCTCCATTCCCTTGGCATTTCAAAGTTACCTATAATAAATTAACATAGACCTAAAACTATGCATTGAAACAAAAAGGTGGTAAACCCAAAGTAGATAGTCTGAATTTACTGTCCTCTATTTGGTGATAGCATTGAGGTTTTTTGTCTCATGTTCCTGTTTGGAAGTATAGGTTGTTATGCAACGTAAGGCTAGCATTTGAAAGTAGCCTTAGCTTGAAGGTAGCCATATGTTTTCTGTTTCCTGAGAAATATGGTTTAATTTCTCTGTTAGACATGATATAACATCGTTGGGATGGTAGGGAGTACCTGAACCTTATATGTAATAACGTCAGCCCTGTTAGGATGACACAAGAAAGGCAGCGAAATGCCTTTAATCCTTGTAATGCATAAAGGACTTGCACTAAAATAGAGAATATTCTTTCCTTATCATTGTTACAATATAAAATCAGGGGATTTCAAGGGATTGTTGTATAACAGTAGTACTTTGGAGCAGGTTGGATGGGGGGCAGCAGGATGGGTAACGTTGTGGTTAATGCATTACAGCTCTTAACTGTCACAACACTGCAATGTTAATGTGTCCAGAACTTGTTTCTGAAAAATTAGATTTTGAGACTTAAAAATTAAAACCTCTTACCTTGTAGAAAGGGAGAATGCTCAATCATGAAAAAGAAAGGATATCTTGAAATATTCTCACTTGATTTTTTTTTTTCCTATCAATGTGTTTAAATTATGCATTTAGTAAGTCTTAGGAGTTTTTGCTAATAAATAGTCAAATCCAGTCCTGCAGTAATTGCAGTAATGTTACATTAGGCAGGAATATGGCACAATTAATTCACTGTAAGAAAAAAAAAATTCCTTATTTCCATCTTGTTTCATAAGAAAGATGTGTAAGTTTCATTTTACATAGCAGGCTTTTTTGCCTTATGCTTCCATGAGTGTAGGTAATAAAGATGGTAACAGTGATGTAAGTGCTTATCCCATACATGAGAATATTAACAGAAAAAGGCTTTTGCTGTTTTTCAGTATGCACAAATGTTACTGGAGTATGGCTTTGGTATTGTTACACATATGTGACCTGGCAGATGAACTGCAGTTGGGTAAAACAATTTTATATAGGAAAAGATTACATGAAAACACTAGTGTACACAGCTCAAAATAAATGTTAAGTATTTTATGCTGCAGTATACTTTTTATTACATTTGGGCACTTAGAAAGCTAGGTATTTAAAATTTTTTTTTTCTAGGGGTGATTGGAGGTTTAAATTAATAAGGACCAAATACACTGCTGAATAGGAGCTTCTGGGAGAGACCGGAATCTTTTTACCTGGCTAATGCGCACAAATGATTTTTGGGTTAGAAGAAGAATAACCCCAGATACAAGAAGGTGAAGTGTATGACCATAATGAAAAATTAAAAAGCGAGCAGTAAAATTCTTCCAACTATATCTATGTTCCAAAATTACTTTCTACACTTACAATTTGAGGTTTTGGCATAATTGATATTGGTATATATATATTTTTTTTTGTGGTAATACAAAGACTGACAATTTTCTTCCTGGCTTTGCTGGCAGCAACTTTTATGTTTTAAGGCTGCTTAGTGTGCTCCATTATAAGCCATAGAGAACAGAAGATTTACAATTTCCCAAACAGTAACCACCTGAATAAAATGTAAGCCTTCTAGCTCAGACTCGGACTCATTTCGGTAAGCTGCAACAAGCAGTTCAGCTGTTTGAGGATATTAGATAAAAGTAAGGTACATAGTTCTGTCTGTGTTATAGTTTTGTCCTACTTCCCCCCCCAATGTGCTTTAGTTCCTCTCTGGTTTGAAAGTAGATAGCAGTCATTTCAGTAAGACCTTTTGCTGTTGCTTGGACTGTACAGTGTCATTTGTTTTATGTGAAGTTGCGGGTTACACTTGCTTACTTGGATCTAGTGCTGTGAAACTCCAAAACATAAGCTCCATTACGCACGCTTCCAGGTTTAAATCTGTATCCCACGGCTATTGCTCCTGGATGCTATCTACCTGAAATACTTAGTACTGATTTAAACTAGCTCAACAGCATTAACTCATAGCCTTTTGAAGTGAGATGTATTGCATAGTTCAGGTGAAGGTTCAAGAAGAGTGGGGAGTAAAAGCGAGATCCACAGAGGCAACTGGGTGTCTGGCCTCATAATAATGGATTCTTAAACCTGAGGTTCCTGACCTTGTGAAAGTCAAGAACCTCATAGCTATGGCGTGATCTCGAGATGGAGATTTGCACTCTCTCAAGCAAAGGAAGGAAGTAAATACAGTTATTCCTTATCATTGGTATGTATTCCCAACACTGACATTTTTTATTCCAAAGGGTGTAATGCATGTATGTTGCACTGTCACACACAAAAAATGTTATTTTGTCTTTCAGCTGTGTTTTCAAGAAAAGCAGCAGCCCCTGTGTCTTGCATGGGGCTCTTATCTGATAGATGTGATCTCTGCCTGTTAGATTGAGTTTCTGCAGAAGAGATTAGCAGATGAACATAATTACTTCTGGCTACAAAGTAGGTACTTCAGTGGCTTGCGGAACCATCATATTCTACTGCTGGTTTTAGTAAGGGCTCTTTGAGCTCCTCTGGCACTGTGATCAGGCATTAAAGATGTAAGCTATATTATGATTCATTTAAGATACTGTAGACTGTACATTTTTCACGGTGGAATGGGGCTTCAGTAAAAGTGACTGTCAAGTCACTGTATCTCTGTGTTCTTCTCTTGGAAAAAAATACGTTCCTTTAACATTACGTTTGGCATACTGATTGTTTTTAAAAAAGCTTTTGTTTGGACTAAAATGTTGTGCTTTATATATTTGGCCATATGGAAAGGCAAGACAATGTAAAATATGTGTGTTTTTAAATGACTAATTAGAGAGTTAGAGCTAAAACTATAAAATCTACTTGGTGCATCTTAATTGCTGTGAGTAATGCAAAAGCTTTGAAATGTAATCCTTGGGAATGCTTAAGATACTAATTATATTCTGACCAGTCAAGGTGCACTTGTTTTGAAGCAAGTCTGAGCCGGTCCCTTCCGAGAACCTGGTATTCCCAGTGCGAAAGGTGGAGAAACAAATTCATTTCTACGAAAATGAGTTATCCTCCAAAACCAGGGACAGACTTCAAAGCGTAACATTTTATGACAAGAGGCACTTCAAGATTAACAAAGCAAGGCCCAAATACGCTAAACACAAAAGCTCAAGAGCCGAAGAACACTTAGGTTTGGTCCAGGCCTAGCTGCTAAATGGTATTTAGAATCCTAACTTGCTAATTGACATTAGTTAAATTCTGAAGACCAAGTATGTAAGCTACAGATGCTGTCTTACGGACTCTCCCTTTGAGGTAATTATTCTATTAGTGCTGGAGTTCCTAAGAGATTTTTTTCAGTACCTTTCTTTAGACTTGAGATGCTTTCACATTTTTTTTTTTAATTTTAAGGCATTTGAGAAAACTATGTTTGGTTATTGGACGAGCCAGTTCAATGGACCACCTATCAAAGTTTTCCATTTTGGAATTGTGAATCTTAATTGCAAACATATTCCATTTGTTTTTCTGAATAATTTAAATAGAATTAACTTGAAGTCATTGTATCCAAGTTTACTGATTTTCTGACGGCTCTCCTGTGGTACATTCATTAGTTAACAAAACTAAACTTGTATTCTTTTTGCCTTTTATTCATGTTATGAAAAAATCTGTCACCTATCATTTTGAAGGAGGACTGCCTCCTCCTATTATTAGCGTTTGTTCTTCAGTCTAAATCTGAGAGAATAAATTCCATTCATATTGATACACTTTCTAGTGATAATATTAAGACTTACCTTACAGCAATCTGTATTCATATCCAAATCTTAGCCAGCTGGTTTCTAGTAGGGTCCCAGAAATAGCCAAGTAAAATCATTCTTTCTCAAAAGTTGTGACTTAGATGGTGCTTTATTCATAATGTCCCTTCTGTTCCTCCATTTTGTCTAGTCCTTATATAATTATAGCCTAGCATGTTTGTGTTTCTTTCCTGAACGTGAATGCTTCTGGTATAACTTACTATTCCGCTGTGTTTCTGTTATCCCTATATGCCTCGTTTCAGATTTTAGGCCTCCATTTTTTGCTTAGGTTCCTTCTATTAATCTTTATTTGATTTTTTTTTTTAAAATCATCCACAGCACTTCAGTTGTATTGGGAATGGTCCTTTTGTTAGCTCCATTGCCTGGCTGCTGTTTTTAATTACTACTACTTTTTTTTTTTTTAAACCTTGTGTCCATCTACTCATTAACATACTCTTATGTATTTCTGTATCCTTACTTACCTGAGTTTTTTCCCATTCATCTATGCTAACCAAATTAACTACGAATATTATAGAAGCTTCTCCCAATTTCTGCCATAATTTTTAGTTTAAATTTCTTCTATAAATCTTGACGGTGTTAGTTGTTGAAGATTATTTCTCCAGATACCGTAGTAAAGTTCTGTCTCCAGAGGTGGTTTTTTTTTTCCAATACATTTCAGTGGCTGAATATCTTAAGATTATTCTAAATTGGAAGTGAGAGCTATTAATCTTTCAAACTTAATTCTCCTTTTTAAGGTACTCTAAGCTGAAGAATATGAGACTCTATTTAAATAACCTAGAGCATGATATAGTTATTCTTGATCTGTTCCAGTAATAATTTTGCATTGTCAGTTGTTTCAATGGGAGATCCAGTCACCACATTTTCTCTGGTTTTACTTGATTGTCTTCCATACGTCAGAGCCACATCTCAGAGAAGCGCAGTTCTCCAAAATCTGTTCTTTGGATTCATCACAGAACAGCCCTGTTGGCCTTCACACAATCTCCAGTCATAGAAACTTGTCTGTCTTCTGGTATTGGTGCAGATCTCTTGTTTGGAGGTTCACTCTTCGTTACCTCCTCTTACTACCTACGTCCTAACCAATCACCCCTTAAGATACGTATTGGTTAGATAGTCCTTGGTTTTGGTATGATGATTGATACTGGAGTCATACAGCTTTATAAGTTACATCATGCAATTATGACCCTGGTTTTGTAAGAACTGTTTTGTGTAAGTAAGCACGGTATCAAGCTGAAATTTGTAATGTTTAGGAAATTTTTACTGGTGGGTCATCAAAGTATTGGTGACAACTATTCAAAATTTGGCGGTTGATGTGGATATCTAACTGAATTTTTCATGTGGTGTGTTGCATTTATATTCCAAGTTGAAGTCCTTGTCTCCCTTCATGCCACTGTATTTGAATGCCCTACTTTTCAAGTGTTGTGACCTCTACCTTTCTATTGCTTGTACCTTTTAATGATGACCTATTTGTTTCTCGGCCTTCAAGCTCAGAGTTATTTATTCTTATCTAAATTAGTAATTAATAAAGCAGTATGTAGTTGGATAAATGGTGTGTCTGGTGATGAGCTGACAGAAGAAACATGTTAAGGGATGGAGAGATAAAGAAGCATGGGAGGAGGAAGTGCCATCAGTAGAGCTGAAGCACTCAGTCTGAGGAAGCAAGGCTGCAGTGGAGTAAATGGCATTCTTTTCCATCCAACATACCTCTGAGAGGATGCAGTGAGTTGAGGTTACAAAACAACTATTCATGTAAGAATCTTGGGATGACTGCGGAATTTGTTCCTTTAATGCAAATAGTCCTTACATTCTTTCTTATGAATCTGCTGCTGCTTGATCTTCTTTTGGGGTACTAATTTATGATTGCACGAGAATTGGAATGCTTGTGATGCAGACCTGGAAAAATGGGCTGAATAATAATAATAAAGTGACTTGATCTAGGAGAAACCTGGAGACAGAATGAATGGGGAGGGTGTTTTGTACACCCGTTATTTTCTCCCTCTCAATATCTAAGCCTAGTTTTCACTTCTGCACAATCTGTCATTTCAGGGCTATGTATCTCAGCTCACTCTAAATGTCATTTGGTGTCTTTGCACACCTATGAGAGTGGTAGTTGTTGAATAGCATGGTCACAGTTTGACAGTTGATGTCAAAATATAGCCAAGTAGTATGTTGTGTGATGGGTGCGTGTGATGTTCCCGGTAGCTGTACTTAAGAATTATTACGCCAACGTCTGTCTTCTGAAGATTTCTCCTATTCCTTTTTGACACTGGTTTTGCCTTTCTTCTCATGCTTATTTCCCCTTACTCCTTATGAAGCTGCTACAAGAAAATGAATGAGAAAATGAATGAATGTGATTGAGGAATCTAAGGAGGGACAGCAACTGAATATGCATTGTCCGTAATTTGGAGAAAAGGACTCTGGTTGAGGATGACAGCTCTGGGCAGTTGACCTTGGGATAGAAGAATTTTGACATATTAGGGTCTTTTGTGTTAATGCACTAAGGCAGTGAGAAGAGGGGCAACCTCCTGGAGCAAGGACACTCAGTTCAGAAATACCATGTGATCCTCTTCAAAAAACATGAGTACCTCACAGCAAAAAGCAGTGTTTCTTTACAAACGTGGTCTGGAAAATGCTGTAGTACACCAGAAAGTGATAACACTACAGCTGAAGACTGCATTCAAACTTCTCAGTATTGAAGGTAACATTACTTCAATCTGACCTATAAAGTCACATCCAACCCTTGATTTTTTTCAGTAACCGTTTCTACCTGAGCCAATTTTGTTTCTGAACAGATCTAGCAAATACAGAAATATATGCAAATTTACTTCTGCAGAGGGTACAGTGTGTTCTGGTTTGGTTTTGTCCACTTAGTGGCAATGTAAAGGGTTTTCCTTTTTAAACTCATTGACTTACGTAGATCTGGAGAAATCTAGGTGCTTCAGGGTGCTTCTTTGTATAGCTGTTAGCTCTCCTTCCCTTTTTGTACTGTCCTGCTTAGCAAGGTTATTGCCAATGCTGCTTTGAAACATCCTTCAGGGAAAGTAAGTGTAAATTACGGTACAATCATGGACAATTTACGTAGCCTTCCTTACATTTCTTACGATAAGGGAATCTATTCAAAATCATTTTTCCTCCTTCCTCCTATTCCTTCTTTGTATTGCCTACTTCCTATTTGCGGTTTCTGTAGGACTGGGAGAATAATAATATACTCATCAGATATTCTGCCCCGTAACCTCTGAAGCAAAGTTCCTTCCTGTTAACCAAATCAGAAGAACGCTTGTGGTGTCTCTCCAGCTCACAAGTTCTTACCTGAGCAACATTCTCTAAAGCCAGTGATGCTGAGTAGGGTTTAATTCAGGGCAGGGTTTGGCCCCTTGAAGCGCTTGCTGAAGTTAGGGACCTTGAAGTTTGGCCTTTTCGATTTTCTAATGCTCATGTCAGGAGTGTAGGCTGTAAGAGCAATTAGGACGCTGAGCTCTTTGACACGTGGTGTTTGCGTCCATATTGTTGGCTCTTCAGGCCCATCCCGTATTTATGAAAAGTGAAGTTAATGTATTGGCTGATGGACCAGGCAGCGCGATGTTTGTGTTCAATATGTCTGGACTGCATAAAGGATCTGTTGGACTCACGCTAAGGCCTGTTTGCTAGGGCCCGACCTTTCCGTTCAGGGAGTGATTTGAAACTTCACCTAAATTTTCTACTGTCGGCATGCATGTAAACAAGAATTGCAGGTGAGTCTTGGCTTTGGCAAAGGTTTGGAATCACGCTTAACCTTTGTTTCCCATATTATAATATGAGTTGGTCGATTACTTAAAAAATAATATAATCAGATTCTAATTGAAAACAATGCTGAGGTGCTGACTTTTTTTTTGCACATAAAACATCTGGCCAATTTCTTCGAGAAGGTCCACTTAGTACACTGCCCATTTTTCATGTAATTGTATTTAAAAACTAAAAACTTTAAGTGTTTTTTAAGCTGTAAAGCTAATAAAAAAGAATGCGCTACTAAATAAAGTCTTCAAATCCTTGTCTCTAAGGAGTTTTAACAAAGTTACTTTTTCTTAGGAAAAAAATAGAAAAGGTTGCTGTGTGCAAGTCCTTGGGAATTCGGATTACTAGCAGAAAAAGGGTCTTAAAGAGATTTCCTGTGTTAAAAGCATTACCATACATATCTCTACATGCTAAGAATCTAACTCTGTTTTCAGCCAAAATGTTTTTCTTTTAAAAAATATGTTCAGGCTTCTCTGAATCATCTGAAGAAAGAATTTTTAGTTACATTTTTAATGAATAAAGTGAGTATTTTAAGTTTGAATTAGTTTTGTATAACCAAAACGCTTGTATTAATGCTTTTAGCTGAAATACATTGTAGAATGGGATCAATGGACTCTCAGTGCTATAAGCTTTGACTCCAAATTAGCATTTTCGGGTTACCCAAAACTTTTTCTAAGCAGCTGAAATTCATGTCATTTGTTTCCACCAAGGGTAGAACGTATCTAAAAATATTCAAAATATTGCAACTTGTAAGAGGATCAAATCTTACCTTTCTCAAGGTGGCCTTGCATTTATTTTTCTGGGGGCCCCCCCCTCGCCCACCCCAAGCTCGTCGCGGTTAACAACATTAATGCGGAGGAAATCGACCGAGATTAAAATTAATGTTCTTTTTAGTGGGAAATACCTGTTTATTTTTTT
>NW_009199367.1:0-12193 GCF_000690835.1 Fulmarus glacialis | reverse complement strand
CCAACCTTAATGATTCTATGATTCCAAGATGGTGCACTGGAGAGCACAAGCTGTATCGGCATTCTCAGACTATGGACCAGGGAAGTGGAAGAAGGCTCTTTAGCAATAAACAGGACTTAACACCTAGTTTTAATGGTTCTTGTGGGTTCAGAAGAGAATCTTTTCTTTAACTCACAAGTTTCCGAATGGATTCTGCTGACATGTCCTGGATCGGTTCCCTCATGTAACACAGCGTGTGGATGGGAGACCCAAAGCAACTTGGCAAGTAGTTTCCCGTTACAGATAGAAAATAATCCTTCCCCCTGTTAAGATGCAAGACCAAGATATCTTCAAGTTTTTCCTCTCCAGAGTTTAAGTGTGTAGCTGTTGATTTATTAACAAACACCTCCAACTCAATTGTGACCTCAGCATCTGCCGGAAGATGATAAAAAACCCATACTCAGTTAAAAAAGGTATTAAACCGATAAGCCTGCAAATAGGCATAGCATTCTCAAAATAGCAGAGAGAACTAAGCCAGAAGGTGACAATATTAGCTCATTAACATGAGATGAAGAACGAGGAGCTCACCTGATAGGAGAAAGCCCTTACTAGGATTAGCAATCAGCCACTCCTTGCAGTAGGTTTCCTCATCTGGTTTGCTGATAAATTCGAACTGGCAGGGCACTGGTCCATTGCGGATTGTAAACTTCTCTACCTGCAGCTGCATGTATTTAACATCCTCAAAATGGAACTAGAAACAAATGTCAGTCAACATCATTAGCCAATTCCACCTTGCCAAGCACCAGCAGCAATTCCTGTCCTGTAGTTTAATCATTAAGCAGCAAGATACCCAGATTAACCCTTTTGCTCCTGCATCCCATCTCTTCCAGGATTACAAAGGATTACATTTGCTTACTCTGTATGCTAAAGTCATTTGCATCAGTGGGCCCTTTAAAACAAATGCTCCCCTCAAATAACCCCAATGAAACTTGAGAACAAGATAGCTGTACCCTCAAATGTCTCATTTGCTTATCTTTCTTAGTCCCCAACAGACAAAGCAAATGCCGGTTTTGTGACCTTCTCCAAATCCTTCAGATTTTACATTTTATGTTTCAAAGAACAAGTCAGAGCAAGGGCCACAAACTACCCTTTTACTCTCTCTCCCCCCACCTCAGGGAGTAACACACCCTACATTTCAGCCTGGTACTGTGAATGGAATTTACCTGCATCTAAACAGAAACAAATATTTCTAGGGCTTGTAAACAGAGAACAGTTGGAAGTCAAAATATTCTACTTCTTTGGAACCAGACCGCGGGGTCTAGAATCCATCTTCTACCGCTGGAATACACTTCTGGGGTCTAGGGTTGCTCAGTTTCTCCAGCGAGTCACAGCACATGAACATACCCTACCTCTCTCTGGGAGAGGGTCACCGAGGGAATGTTGGCATTTTCCAGCTTATCCAGGGAGCGCACTATTTCCTCAAAGGCTTTTCGATAGAGCTCCTCATTCACAACCTTCACCTGAAAAGGACACACACTGCACCAACTGGCATTTACTGTGCCTCTGCAGGACAGCTGTAACACAGCTGGAAACATATTAAGTGATTTGGTTTTAGCAGCACGCTAGTGTATACAACACATGTAATGAACAGAGCCACTTGGAGCACTAATGCTCCAAGATGTCCTCAAGATCCAACAGTAAAGGACCTTGCCATAACAAGCAAGAGAGTCACTCAGTCACTATTAGATCAACTTTTTTTTCTTTTTTTTAAAAGTTTGACAACACAACACTGTGTTGTCAATGATGTATTCCTGCACTGCAAGTTTCTGTGAAAATTATTAGGAAAGTAAGAAAAAAGGCAAAAGAACGCTTCTGAAAAAACACCTACAGATATTCACGCATTATTCTGCTTAACTGAAGTATCACTTAACACAACCCTAGCTTACTGTGAACAACAATCCTATCCCAGTATCTTATCTAGCTCACCTTTTAAGCCATTGTTCTCTGTGGATGTCATGAAAGCAGGAGGAGAGGGAAATCAGCAGGAGAACCTCCCTCCTCCTTCCCCCTCTCCCCACACAGAGGACAAGGTCAGCAGAGTTATCTCCTTCAGCACTGACGTACTTACCCCAATATCAAACACAGAGCTAACTGGCTTATGATCACTGATCTTCAAAGCCATATGGCTGCGATAGCTCAGCTGAGCAATGTTCTGCCCTTTCCAGAGTATCCGATCACACCACGCTGGAACACGACACTTCTCACTAAAACAGAGGTGAAAATTACAGTTTCCAGGCACAGTTCAGGTGGAGTAACAATGCAAGGCAGAATACTGCTCTCCCAGATCATGTTTTCCTGACATGGCCTGGAGCTAGTGCTCTATCAAAGTTGTATTTTCCACAGTTTCTTTGAGTAGTTATAAAAAGTTTGATTGTCTACTATTAGGTATCTCTGTATCATGCTTTACTTTCTACTTCTTCAAAGATGCAATTATTTGTTTTGTTCTTTTGATACAATTAACATACAAAGCAATACTCAGAGATACTTTTGACCGTAAGAACCATGAAAAATAAGAACTCAGGCTCTACATTTAAAGTTCACCTTTTTTTTTTCCCCACTGACTGCTGCACAGATTTCATTCCCGCCCTTGAAGCCAATGTTCCCAGTTTACTAAGAACAGGTCAGCCATTCTGTGTAGCGCGTTACAGGAATGATGGTTCTCAGAGTCTTTTGCAGAATGCACTCAGCTACAGACAGCACAAACGCACCATTTTGAACCCTAGCTGGTCTGACCTGAGTAAGTATAACAGATATCAGCAAATAAAAGATCCTAAAAATTTTGCTTAGAAAAAAAAACAAACCAAACAAAAAGAACGAAACTAACTAAAATGATTCCTTAATTTTGTACACCTCTAACTAAAAGGAAACCCAATGGATTATTCCTGGGAAAAAGATTAGGAATATCTGACAAATAGCAGCGGAAGAAAAGCAACATAAATAGATGTAAACTGGAGATGGATTTTGGAGCCAAGGGAGAGGAACAGTAATAATCTCAGAACTGTTCCTATTTATAACCATTAGATCTGCAATTCTTTTTAGCTTTGTTTTTACTTCCTTCAGTGACAACATTAGCCATTGGTAGCATCACATATGAGGCAATCACCGTACCTTGTGTCCCAGTCATCACAGCCAGCATCGTATTTGTATGTGGGCTGGAAAGAAATCTCTCCCTCTGTAAAGCCTTCAAAGACTGCACTTGCATTCATTTGCCTCTTTAGCTAGGAAAGAAAAAAAGACAAAAAAAAAATTTTAAGCAAGCTCAAGCACAATTCCTGTACAAGCTAAAAGGGAGATGTTCAGCACCGAGAAGGCTAAGGAGTATGTGTGCAGTTTCTAACTAGCACCCTCAGCACCACCTGCAGGTAGGTGAGACATCAGTACCTGGTCATATTGGCAAAGCTCTAGAAATGCTCTCTCATCTACAAGCTGCTTCACTTTTGTCACATCCAGTTCCTCCAGCCGATAGTTGAGGTCACCCAACCATAAGATCACACTGAAAGAGAATGTACACCAGAAGTCTGCACAGAGGACTAAAGATGTCCAAAACGCAAGCTGGCCGTGAGTTGGAAGCAGAGCTCCGCAGCAGTGCCTTAAACCATCCAACACAAGCATGAGCTCTCCTAATCTCAACATCAGGTGGATGCTGTGTCTGCTTCTCCATCAGAGAGAACAAAAAAGAGTGAAAACTCGAAAGAGAAGCTACATTTTCCACTTCTGCTGTTTTTAATTCCTGTCCTGCATGTTTGTCACTACCTCTTAATAACTGGTGCTTTTTAATATTCCACATTGACTAAATCCCACAACCCACTGGGGAAATCAATGCATATTATTGCCCCATTCCCACTTCATGCTTGAAAATAAAACAAGGCCTGGAAGAGCATAAGAAGGCTTGTCAGAACTGTATAGGAGACCACTCTCAAGACCAGGGTTACGGTAAAGCACTTCTGGCCCTTCCAGGCTGACGATTAGATCACTGGGCACCCCTTCTCACATCCCTGCTGAGAGAACCTCACACCCCGTTTTGTTCATAAGGTTCTTCCTTGCCACGTGCAGTGATTCACACAGTCAGAGAGGAAGCATACTCGTGTTTGCCAATAGTGAGAGGGTGCAAATTTGGATCCGATTGGCAGAATTGCATCCGAGAGCAGATGTCTTTGAAGTCCTGGTTCCTCCGCTCATATTCCTCCGTGTGAGCTGCAAGGTGAGAATTCACAACACAGACGCTAGTGTTATGGAATTTAAACCTTATGGCAACACCACCTTTGTTACCCTGAAAGACAAAGACAAAGAGGTTGGTCAGAAGCTTCTACACAACAGATGAATCCACAAATGAGTTACTAGCAGTGGACAAGCCAGAAGACATTGAGACAGACCATTTAATTCCAGAGGAAGGAAAAAGCTGAAAACGCCAATTAATGATAACTACTTCATGAATTCAAGTCAGTAACTCATGTGAGGGTTGCACACAGCGACAAAACACAGCAAGCAAGCACAGAGAACTCAGTTTGTAATTCAGGAATTAGCTAATACAAAAGGAAATCAACATCAGTAAGAGAGCTTGTCAGTCACTTCAGCAAGTCCCGAAACCTATTCAGCAACAAACCGGATCTTTTAACACAAACCATAAAAAAAATTGTAAATGGAGCAGGAACACATGGCTTAGCTGGTCCTAAATACCTTTGACAAGTTATAGTGGCAATGTTCACAGAAACTACATTCAAAGGGCACAGACTTCATTCCAATGGTGTGGAATGGCAAGAGGCCAGGAAGTCCTCCTCAGGAAAACTAATCTGGATAGACATGTTTCTTCTACTCATGTTTCCTTGTGTTACTTGCTTTGGGCAAAATCACAGCCAGCATCAAAATCACATGAGAGCAAGGCCCCACACAGCCCAGCCCATGCAATCAGAAAAAAAAAGCCTTCAGAGAAGATTCTCCTTCAAGGTCTTTGAGCCTTTGCGAGCACATGGCAATTCCCTCTAGCAACGCCCTGAGCTGGCACAGGGACAGGACTATGTGCTTCTAAAGGCAGTGCATCCCTTAGCTGGAGGAATAACCACTACAAAGGGGCTCTCCAGAGCTCTTCTAAATCTCACCCCTTCTCATGCACAGTTGCCATTCTTACCATCCTCCCCATGATTCCAGTTCCCACAGTCTCAATTTCCACCTCGGAGATGTTCAAAGCAAGGTCTGCTTTCACATACAACAGAAGCATGATTCCCACGAGCCGCACAAGCTTCACCTGAAAAACAGATCCTGTTCCATTAAATACTAGAATGGAAGAGGTTTGATGAGAGAAGGCACATCGTTCCCCAGTCCAGAACACGGGTCACCAAAATACAGATGAAGAAAAAGAGAGTTCCAGGCTCATCCAACGGACCAACTGGGCTCACAGTACACAGGTACTCCAGCAGCACAGCACAGGAAAGAGCCAGGGACCAACACCCCAGTAAATGAAGGTGAAGCCCAAAGCAAAACCTACAGCACAGGCACAGCCCATGGAAAGAGCTTCCCTTCAACAACAGTGACGAGACAAAGCGGACGTAAGGAGTAGGAGCCAAAACAAAAGTCGTATTCCTACCAAGATACCTTCACAACTCATTCCACCATGCATTGTGGAGACAGACATGGAAGGAACTAAGACACTTCCTATTCTCTTCTCCCAAGACAGCAGGAGCTTCCTTTTTGCGCTGATGCCTACCTCTGGTCTCCTGTCCTGCCCGGGGCCTCAGCACCCTGCACAGCAACACTACCTACTTCATTTTCAGAGCACTTCTGACTGAGCAAAAGCCAGCTGACTGAGCCTCTGGAAGACACAGCAATTGAGAACAAGAAAAAGCAAAGGGAAAAGAGGCCCAAGTGGAAAATGATTCCACACTCAAACCTCCCCAAAAACCACATTTACCTTTGCATATTTGGCATCTGGGTGAAGACTATCAGTTACAGCTTTAAACCATTCTTCTTCCTTCGGTGTGTCATTGAAAAAGAAGGCTTCTTTACTGAGATCAAGCTCCTGGAAACTGTGTTAGAGGAAGGAACCCATGGATGCATGCACTTGTTTATAACTCTCCAGCCCTTTCCTCTGGGAAAGAACTAAATCAATTTATACTCACTAAATTTATAACAGAAAACTCAAATTCAGTTATGCTGACTTTAGAGGTATGTTAAATATAAAGCTAAATTACTATTAGTATTAAATTGAATGGCATTAAAGATTTTGTAACACTGCAGTGCCAGAGAGTCCAAACACTACCAGAATAACAGCCCTTTCAGGCTATGCAAACACACACTCTAAAGCTGTGCAATGGAGTAAGGCAATGCAAACATTCCTGTGGTGTCTTGGCTGATCACCTCCATGCTACAGATTCACACGCAAGCAAGCCACAGTCAAGGTTTGGGAGGATGGGCCAGAAAGAGACACTCACCCCACGCAGTAAATGTCCGGAGGGTCAGCATCACATCTCAGCCAAGGCTGGAGGCTTTCTCTGGGTGACTGACCGTTTACATTGTATGTCCCAACAAAAAATCTGCAAAGAAATTAACTAAATCCCAGAGCTGCAAATTGTAGAGCTGATGGAAATACCACTATTATTAACCCATGTACTTAATACTACATGTAACTATTTAGGAGTAACATGTTTCTGGGGGGAATTAGGAAAACGTGACAATGATTTAATTACAGTAGCATCTTTACAGACATGTTTTACAGAAGGACACACATTTTTACATATAGTATTAAAAAAAAAAAGCCTAGAGCTGTAGCAGTTTGAAATGATAAATTCATAGAATGGCATGCATAAAAGGATTTCAACCACAGTAAAGTTTTGGTCCTAATTATATATTTCACCCAAGCTCTTATGAGCTTATTGGAACAACTACATGGATAAATAGTGAACAGAAGCAGTGAGAGAGAAGGCCAGAGGTTCACAGAATTGATGCATTTCCAGAGACATTCTGAAATAAGCACAGGGAAATTTCAAAAAGGCCATTTTCTCAACAAGAACCATGAGGCAAGCCTTGACAGAGACATGAATGAAATTCTTCTCTGCTAATGTCTAAAAGAGGAAAGAAAGCTGTTCTGGAAAGTATGGATCATGCTTTCCTACAAAATTTCCTATTTGCAGGGATACTAGAGGAAATAGCGAATATGAGTTATTTTGACAGCTTACGCTAACTAACTTACTCCCCGCAAAAATAAGTTCATCTCAGGAATGATCATTACCTGAAGTTCTGGATGTATGTGTAGGAATCCTCCATTTGTACAAGCTGAGATTTAACAATAGTATCTCTGAGTCCAAACTTTGGTTCTGATAAGATTGAAGCCATGTTTGAAACCATTACGCTGGAGGACCGTACCATTTCAGTTGTCACTTCAGGTTTGAGTTTGTTTTGCCTGCAAATGAAAGCAAAACTGTGTGATGAAACTCAGGATATACACACACCCTACACAGCTTATTTCTGCCACCGAGGACTTGATTCGCAGTTATCTGTCTGTTTCACTAAAGATAGATAATCAATGATTAGGATAAGTAAACAAGACTGAAATGAGCATTTCTTAGAACGGTTCAGATCTCTAGATAAAACCAGTTTAACTGAAATAACGAACGGTTTTCACTAACCTGGTGCAGCCTGTTGATTCAGAGCAGGCCTTACTCACATCTCAATGTTGATACAAAACCTGTACATCTTTCCTGCTTACAGGAACAAGGAGATGCAAATCTCATCTCCCGCTGCCTCTGCTCAGCCCTTCTGATCTCAGCAGGAGAATGAAAAACTGTGTTTGTTTAAAAAGCCTTCTGGTGGAAAACTCCCAGCTCTGCCTAGAAAGGAGGCAGCACAGGGTGGGTGGAGGTAGAGGTGGTTTTATTTAGTATCTCCTGGCTCTGCAAGCTCCTTTTGCAACAGTAATAGTGCCACAGCTTGGGAGTTCCCACAAGCAAGTGGATGGTACAAATTTAAGGTCAACAACCTGCACGCCAGTGCCAAGGACAGCATACAGACAGACTTTGAAGGATATGTAGCAGGGTCCACAAAGTCCTGGGAACTGGAAAATTAAACTGTGACATTTTAAGAGTGTATCTATGAGACACAGTGGCCCTAAGCCAAAGCTCTCTGAATTCAAAATAAACAACGCTAGTGGGTCCTATCCCACTAAACAGCAAAAATATGCCCAAATAGGGGACTGGCAGGACTGCCTCTGAGAGACTGTGCTGAAGTTCCCACTAAAGTTTTGACAGCATCCTTATGCTGAACTTTTTTCTCTCCTAACTAGAATCTGCAGATTCTCTTCTCAAAACGTTGCCAACTTCTGCTCTGGATCCCACCACCTCTGGGGACTGCAACCGACACGGTCGCTGGCAGATGGAACTAGATAATGCCGCCGCAAGATTGCTCGAGCACTGGTGTGTGCACAGACCTCACACGCTGGCACCAGAGAGATCAACTTCCCCACTCAGTTTCTAGAGAGAAAGCTCTCTGCACTTTCTTTTTCTTCCTCTAGACATCAAAGCATCAACAATTTGCCCACCGCAGTTCATTCCATCCACACACAATCACCCAGAAGTACCCAGAACTTTGGTGCTGTATATATTTACTGTCACTATACAGAGATCCTCTGTGGAGGGGAGGCATAGCTGAACCGGCAAAGAAACATTGCCACCACTTTTATTCCTCACTAGGCCTTCCACAAAGAGTTGACATGCACAACTCTCCCTTCAACTGCTTCACCAAACCTATACAAGAAGCAAGAGAGATACCATACCTGAGAGCACTTTTATCGGTGCTGTCGTGGCTCCGACTCTGACTAACTGCAAGCTTTTTTCCATTCTGTCTGACGCCTTCAGAGCCAACCACTTCCGGAAAAAAACACAAAGTGTTCTTTAATTTATCAACACACTTATGCAAACACTGGTAAAAATCTGTAAGCAGAATATAATTTAGATTTGTGTAGAGAAACAAAGTGCCCCGCATTCTCTCTTTCAGTTATCTGATAGATTTAGCTTATTTTGACAGAACTGTTCTGTGATGATGCAGCTTCCCCTCTAGAGGAAGAATTGACACTACCGTGCCATGCAGCCGTGGAGAGCAGCGGAACTGCTGTATGCTGCCTGCCCGTTGCTGGAGCAGGTTGTTGTTGGCTCTCCTTACAGCTAAGCCAAATCAGGACTTAGCAGCACAAAATCCAGGGCTTTATCCTGGGAATCCAAAAAATGTATGTTAACAACAGGTTTTTCCTCTCTGAAGCAAGACAGGAAATACAAAGAAAGGAAGAAAAAGGGGGAAAAAACAAAAAAAAACCACATTACCATTTACAGGGTTTCTACCAATCTACAAATACATAGCAAAGCACAAGTGTCTCCGCCCTCGAGGCAGTGCAGTACAGAGTCACCATATGAACCCACCATACCTCAGCAGAAACAAATGCCTCAATGCAAATTTTATTCCTAAAAAAAAATAACAGGGCAGCTATCATGCAAATATAACTAAATACAGGTGTGACACTAAACACACCACACTACGTTAGCAAAATTTGACCCGTCTTTTAGCATTTTGTTTCAGTTAAGACATTCTGCTCCTACAAGTGGCAAAATAACAGTTAAAAAAGAGGATTCCGCATGGGGGTTTCCACGTTTAAGATGCACAAACAGCAATCTCAAGATTATGCTACTTAGCACACAAATCTAATGATGATATAGAAACTGTTCTTAAGATTATAAGGTTCTAGTCATACAGCTGAGCTTCTCCTTCAGTGAGCATAATCCAGAAAAATTAAAATGTTATTGCTGTCATAGCACGTTCTCCAGGATGAGAGTGCAAACCAGAAACAGAACTTGAAGTACTTTACCTAAGCACTCAGAATAAAACAAGCTGACAAGAAGTGGCCATATTCTCTAGCTTGGAAAACCTCTTCTGCCCAAGAGTCCTCTGAGAATAAAGACTGTGTAAGAGGATTTATGAGAGGGTGGTTGCAGAAGAGCACGTGACTCAAATCTCATCACAGATCACGCAGCCAAAGTCACGTAGAATTGAACAGGAGCATATGCAGTTCAGAGATGCACTGCGAAGCGTAGTCTCAGTGAGCTGGGACAGAGCCGAGACATTAAGTACTTAAGGACTGCTGCTTGAGCCTCTGCAAGTTCCCCCGATAAAGGCCATGCAATATATCTTGACAGTGACAAGAACCAGCTTGAACTTTCACTTTAACAGACAACTGCTACCTTTGTGACAGGAAGGGAGCAGAAGTTCAGGCTTTATTTCCCATATCGGATGATGCCACTTGCCAGCACGCAAAAGGCGTTAGTGCCAGCATGGCAAGGCTCGCGTGCCTGCTCAGTGCTGCTGACAGGGCTGCTACGTGATCCAAAGATCACAGTCATATATCACACTTTTGCATTCTAACCTCACTAGCAAGGTAGGATTCTCCTAAGGAAGAGATTAGCCCTGGAAAAGGGCTGTTTCGTTCAGATAAATTTATATCTAGATATAGACACAGCTAGATGTATCTGTGTCTAGATACAGCTCTAGCCAGGGGGATCTATATGTTAGCAATCTGAGGTGGAGTATTTTAGCAAGATAATGACCTTGTTCCGTAACTGAACTGGGCACAGAAATAAAGAGCTATGTGCAGAGATTACAGAACAGCAGAATGTGTATGGCCTGAATCAGGCAGGATTTACATTTAAAAGAGGTTTAAGAAGTAATAAAGATGTTCTTGTTAAAAATGTGCAGTGACATTATAGTACTGTTCTACAGCAGGAAAATGTATCATATCTTCTGGATAAAGTAGGATCCATACTTAGTCCTCAAGAGGCAGAATTAAATTAGCCTTGCCATCAGTTACACCAGTCTCAGCCAGTCCATTCCTTCCTTAATGAAAGCATAAGCAACAGTCCATGCAGGACCGCGCTGCCCCAGGCTGGAGGGAAGTACGTTTGTTCTTTTCGCTGTTCCAAATGAAGCGACACTGCAGCTGTGATTGTGACTGCACATGCATGCACAGAGACAGGACTTTAGGTAGGGGTTTTAACTGAAAGTGTGAACATAAACCATATTAAGGTAAAGCACATTTAAATCCCTTTATAGATGCTCTCATTTATTAGCCAGCCTTAATTCGCAGAAGATATAATGAACTAATATCACTCTACTAGCAAACAGCAGATTTTACACAGTATTTAAATGTGCTTTGATTTGCGTATGGAAGTTGCTAACTCAGTATGCACGTTCATTTAAGGACAGAATGAGTTACAGCTATTCCTGGAAGATGTCAGACAAAACCTCATTCTATATCAATTTACGTTCCAAAAGACCCCAAGTAATGGCAGAGAGCATTTTCTTCTGCTAATACAAGGGGGGGGAGGGGAGGGAGAACCCTAGACTCCTCTGACTCAAGAAAAACACAATGAAGCCTTGAAAAGGCAACCTTGTCAAAGCTCAAAGGCGTGATTTGATAGGAGAACTACTTCCCAAGGAGCTTACCATTCAGAGTGTTACTGTGCTCCAGATACAACAAAACACACCAACAAAAGAGCCAGGGTTGTGTTTCATTCAGCATGTTTTTCCTCCTAAGCACATAGATACACCCAAGTCCCTCCCAGTCAGCTCTAAGCTACAAGTTAAACTACTCCGCCTCACAGAACGTTCCCAGCTCCCTACCTTGGCTCAATCCATGCCACGCCGTTACCTGAGTTACAAAGTTCATCCCTTCTCTTTTTTTTTTTAATACACTACTGATAAACATAGAAATAAAAAGAAGGAATGCCAGCAATACCAAACTGTGCCTTCATGAATTCAGAGGAGCCCAGTCAAAATGAAGGTGGGTAAACTAGAAATGGTGTGATTCAGATTTTGAATCCCACACTGACTTCCAGGAATTGCTCTACCTCTCTGCATCTTCTCACACGTGCACTTTGCAAAGAGGGAAACGGCAACAGACACCGGGAGCCGCGGGGATGTGGCATGGGCAGCAAGCATCCACCCGGCAAGAGGAAGAGGCTGACATCCCGCCAAGAGAGCGCAACCGACCCGGCAGAGCCCAGTGGCAGCTGAGAGGCGGCAAGCAGCGCAGGAGAAGCGGCACCAGATTAGCAAAGCCGCAGAAACCCCGGCGATCCTCGCAAGCAGCGCCCGGGACGCTCGGAGCCTGCTGGCTCTGGGG